>NW_012267243.1:13657455-13686439 GCF_000151885.1 Dipodomys ordii | reverse complement strand
GTATATGTCTGAGACAAGCAGAAAAGCTCAAAAGCTATGTACATATGACCAGATAAGATGATGCTAAGTGAAATGAACCCCAAGATAGGGACACACGAGGTTTTATCTTTCTTGCTGTTGTTTTTAATGTACTTATAATATACTATGTGATTTTTTTTGTTTCTTTTGTATGTTCTTCCCCCCTGGTATAACCCCTGTTTTCACTGTATTTGATTCTGGTGCCCTGCATCTTATATACACATTTTTTTAATTTGGGGAGGGGAACGGAAATAACAAAATGCTGAAATAAGGATACAGGTTGACCCATTGTAACAATGAGATGTACAAGACACTCTGTTGAAAATGAACCGTATAACTTTGGTGGGGGAAGGGAGGAGTTGGGGAAGTGGGAGGGAAGGGAGGGTAGGGGAAAAACAAAGAAGGGGAAATGATACTCGATAGAAAATGTGCTCATTACCTTACTCGTGTAACTGTAACCCCTCTGTACAGTATCTTTACATTAAAAATATATATTAAAAAATTTTTAAAAACATATAGTGTAGCACTGACTGCCCATACCTACAGCCCTAGCTCCTCAGGAGGCTGAGATCTGAAGGGTCGCCATTTGAAGCCAGGCTTGGCAGCAAAGTCCTCAAGTTTCCATCTCCAAATAACCAAAACTGGGATGGAGGCATGTTTCAAATGGTAGAACACCAACTAAGCAAGCAAGCTGAGCAAGGGTAAGGCCCTGAGTTCAAGTCCTGGTAACTGCAAACAAACAAATAATAAATTAAATTAATTATTAAATAAATATACAAATGCATAGAACATATATAGCTATATGGGCCACTGCTACCAGTAATATTAGTAATGCCTCATCCATTAAAGTGTGGTTTCGAGAGACTGTGGAGCAGCTTTTGCAGCAGAGCGACTGCTAATAAGTAAGAAACTCTGAGTTCTATGCTTAGTGCCACAGGAGGGAAAAACAAGAAGAGAAAAGAAAAAATCATGTCAGCTTTTAAGACCCTGGAACTGTCTCCCTCTCTGGTTGCATGCTTTCTGTGCTCTGTGGTTCTGAGTAACACAAGCTCTATGAGAGAATTTTATTTTGAACTCAGCCATTGGGACTGGGGTATCGCTTCCTGGTTTGTTGACTAAACTCCCAAGATTTCAAGAATTATGAGTTTTATAATCCCTTGCTTTAATCTGCATAAGCCACATTTATTCTCTATTCTCCAACCACCATAGCTTTCCTTTTTCACCATCCCTGCTCAGTTGCAAACACTGTTATGAACTTGCTCCTGGAAACAGTAGATTTCTGATGCACAAAAGTCTGTCTCCTCCTGCACTAGTATGCCTTCACCCCTGGCCAGGAAGAGCACAGCACAGCAGTGCTGGAATCTTTTGTCTTTGTACTTGCCCACAAGGCTAATTAGTGAGGGATTTCTGGTTGAAAAGGATTGTGCTGTCTGTGAATTTTGTTTCCTTATACTAGGTGTTGCTTTCTTAAGATTTCTTAAACCTCACACCTTTTCTTTATGTGGGAGGAGAAATCTGAAATGGTGGTGATGAAGAAGGAAGTGGAGAAGGTATCTTTGTTACTTCTCCCCCTGCTCAGACACCTGCTCAGTTAATGTTTTAAGATCCATAACCCCATGTTAAAGGAATATGTTTTTGGCCCTCCGATTATGCAGATGGACATTAAAAACCTTGTTGCTGTTCTTTGGGTATTTGGCATCAGCGAATGATTCACTTGTCTTCACTGTAAGCATCTCAAATGAAATCTGTGATGAGACTATGCCGATTTGAAGGAACAGCTTCCTCAAACTAATAAGGAAAAGCTTTTTGATGATACCAAATCGGGAAGGCTCTTTATCACCGCCTAGGATAGCTCTGTGAAAATGCTGGTTCCACAAACTCATCATCAATTTTGCCTTCGTAGTCGTGACTCCAAACTGAGGCTTACAAGCGGAGTCCATCAGCCGAGGCTTAGCTCTCTGTCTGGCCTCCAGGAGGGATGTCTTGTCAGAAGCTTGGGCTGTTCTGCACGGGGCCCTCTGCTGTTTTGTTAGAACCACTAACTCAAGTCAGGAGGAAAAGAGACACCATACTTCCAGCCTTGTTTGGCTTGAAGGTCACACAGAACTTTTTGTACTTCGTGTCTAAGTAGGCTTTGCTCTGAAACTCTTCAGCATTACCAGAGCCTGTGGCATCGGGCACTCACAGCAGTTACATTGGGTAATAAACTCCATGCTCCCTTGATGTGTCCTCCCCAATCTCCAACCAGACACATTGCCCTTAGATAATCTCTAAGTTTTTGTATTGGCGGAGAAACCTTCTGCTCCATGAACAGCTGATTCCTTTAATTCCAGCAACTGGCTATTTTAGCTGTAGAAACACATGGTCTCCTCAAATAACGTGGCCTACCTTCACCTATTTTTATTTTTATTTCCGGGCCAGAGAAGCACACCTCTAAAGAGGTGGGGAAAAATGACTCTATATGAATAAGTAGCTAGAACAGAACAGTGTGTGTGTGTCCACATGAATTCAAAAAGGATATTGACAGGAATTTTAACCCTCTTCCTTCAGATGGTGAGCATGTAAAATAAATTGGGAAACTGGAAGCTAGAAAAATGTTTAGGAAAGGTGGGTGGGCTAGGAGAGTGCGGACAGGAAGCTGCTTCCCCCTCCCCCCTTCCCCCCTCACCCCTCCTTCCCTCCCCCTCCCCCCCCCTCTCCTGAGCAGGTGTCAGGGCTTCTCAACCTCCCATTCAGAATGAGCCCAGCCAGCACTGCTGTGACCTGTGCCTGCCTGGATTGTACCACGCAGCGCCTCCTGGCTTTGGAGTTCCCCTGAGTTTATTCAGGTGTAAGTATAAAACGGATGGCAGTTTGAGAAGGTCAACATTACATATTCATTTTATTTTAAATAATTGATGATGTTTCCTGTCTCTGCTTACATTAATTGCTCTCAGGTGTTAGAAAATGGCTCAGTGAGCTGCCTTTTAATGTGTTTTTTTTTTAGCAACTCAGAGTGGCTGGTCTCTGGAATACTAAAAGCAGCATGTATGGTGCAGGTCTTTCTAACTAGAGGTTAATAAAAGGAAATTGAACATATGCGTTGATACTTCGACCACATGGAGGAAAAGAGTGCATCTGACTCTGCATCTGGGACATTGCCAATGCTTTTGCCTAACCCCAGTCCAGAGCTCAGGCTGACCAAGGTTCTCTTGATCAGATACTCCTGTGGAAACCAAATTTGGTCATTTTTTCATATAGGGGCACTACTAGTACATACAAAATGTGAAGCCATTTGTCACCGTAAGTCCACAGGAAAATATTATCTATCTAATGCAATCTGCCTCAAAGAATACAAAGTCTTACAAAGGAAGGGTGCCATATACAAAACAAGTGCTCATACGTAGGATGAGTCCAATCCCCACAAAAAGGCTGATTCTGTTGCTTTAAAAATATTAATTGCCTGATGATCGTCATATCTAAAAAGGTCTATTTTTGTCTAACCATTGTTTGAAAGGAGAGATGGGGGGAAATAACAGACATGGATTCTAAGTCACAGCCCTCTCTGAACATTCTGCTTCAGTGCTTCGGTGAAGTGTATTTATGGTGCATTTCATTTAAAGAAGACAAAAGCACGTATTTCTAGAATGCACTTCTGGCTTGTATGTTCTAGAGTTACTATTCATACTGAAATCAAGTCATCTGAGACTCAAGTTGAGTCTCACAAGCACAGACAAGGCTGGTGGCCTTTCAGAGTATGCCAGGGCTGAGAGAAGAGACACCAAGGAGGGGAGAGCGGCCGCCTTTGGCATCATCATCCAATACAACCACAAATAACCTGGAAATCTAAGACTGACACTACACTTTTAAGGACACAGCAATGGAGACCATAAGATCCTTGTTCCTAGTCAAAATCATGACTGGTCATGAAGCAAGATTTGTTTGCAATTGTTATAAACCATAAACTAGTTATTGGCCCTGCACAGTATATATGTGTATTATATGGACTATGGACTCCCATAATCATTTTCTTGTGCCTGAGTGTGTGTGTGACTCTCTGACAAACCTCTAGTGGTGTGACACTGTGTGGATACCTACACACACACACACACACACACACACACACCAAGCCAATAGACCAGCCACTCAGCAGTATTTACAATGTACTGGCATCTCTGCTGACCTCAAGAGTTGAAGGAAATAACAGGCCGTATTTTCAGCTGAGTAAAAGCCTGCAATAGGGAGCCCTTTCCGAACAATTACAAGCATTTGCTGGAAATACATTTGCTGATTTAACAAACTGGGTAGGACAAATGTTTAACATGCTGTCATAATGATGTTCAGATGCTTTTCTTGGTATTCGTTGATCTGAGATAATGCGCTCTTGCCCAATCATGCTACAAAGAAGCAGCAGAAATAAATAAATAAATAGCTGTAATGTGATGCGCTCTCACAATAGCAGAGCTGCTGACTGGCCCTGACAGATGGGAGGGGGGAAAAGTCAATATGATGTCTGAGACAAGCCGGGCTCAGCACTGCAGAATAAATTACATGATTCGCTGAATGCCTGGGCTTCGCTCAGACATACAAAAAAATTGGAAAGATAAAAGCTTGCATTGGTTTCAGATGATATTTACTGCTTGATGGATTCACTAGCAGCCCCAGTCCGGTCGTACTGTATTGAATTATTGGCCTCTATTTAGCTGTGTGTCCGTCGAAGCTTGAGTGTCCGTTTAAGCCTAAGTGAGCTGGAGGTCTGCCAAACCTCTCAGAGACTCTGGGTGCACAGAAAGACACGAGCTAATGGCCGCCAGCTTGAATAACAGGGATCAGGGGACACCGGGGGAGGCAGGAAAGGCCAGCTACACAGTCCTTTCTTATCAATATTAATGCCAAGATAAATATTAATGCAGCCTGCCTGCATACCGGTTTTGAATGCGCCTTGTTTTCTTTGTATTTTAACACAAATGGCTGGAAATGACTGTGTGATTTCTTCTTCACTCTTCCCTTTCACAGTCTCTTTCTTGCATTGAATCTAAGAAGGAATTGGGAAAAGGCCATTAGCTTTTACTACTGCCCCTCAGCACAGCAGCAGGGCTGCTGTAAGGCACAGGTAGCAAATGAAATGCTGGTTTGAAGAGGTGTACAGCTGCCAATGAGATCTACGACCGCAATGGTAATGTGCACTGCAACGGCTATTGTATGGATTCTTTATTGCATTGTGCTCTCGCAGTTCAACTGAAAAGTAGCAGTTCATGTCCAAAAATGTAAGAAGGATCTCTTATTAGCAGAGGAGGAGGAGGAAGGGGAGGGGGACGAGGAGGGCCATGTGTAGGAACAGGGAGTATATACAAACTCTGTGCCTTCCGTTCTTTGGTTGTGAACATGAAACTGTCTCCCCTCCCTTCAAATGAAAGCACACATCCACACAAAGAAGGCACAGGGTTGGGGTGAGGTCAAGGGGAAGCTGAACCCTGCAGGCTTTGGACTGACACTGTCCAGGACCTGAAGGATGAGTGATTATGACCGTTATCCGGTGCATTATGGGAAAGAACGAGCAAGTAACTAGGGGTAGAAGCAACCGTCTGGAGAAGATCAGTGTCTGGAGATGATTGCCAGACTCCTTGCTATTTAAGAAAGATCAGGGGGAAGGTTCCAGAGACAGGGTGAGTATTCTCAGACAGCTCTGGGATTCAATGGCTTCCGTTAGCAAGATAAGGAGACTCAGTTCTTATAGAGACATGCAGGCCGGCTGATGAAGGTGGGTTTCAGGAGTCTCCAAGCTCTGGCGGGAGCAAGCACCACCTGTGGGCTTGAAGATACCCAAGTTCTAGCTGGTGGCCAAGTTCACAGGAGAATGGGTCAGCAGGGACATGGGTGAAGAGAGATGTGCGTGGTGTTAGCAACTTCTGCTTGGGGCTGTTTGCTCCCATTTCTCTTCACAGTACAGAGGGCCCTAACTGGGCCCATTTTATAGAAAAGAAACAGCGAGGCACAAGCAAGGTACGGTGACTCAACCCCGGTCACACAGATGGTCGTAGAGATGCTCAGATACCCACTCATGGCCAGAAAGCCTGCCTAGCCCTCACCACCCCTTCTTGGGGTAGAGGAAATAGGCTGTGACTCAGTGGGCCCAGGAATGCATAGTGACCTGAACTGGACCCCCCAAACCCCAGCCTGCTGTCGCTCTCAGATCCCCCCCTCTCTGAGAGGGTCCCAGGTCCTGCAGTGTTTACATAGCTTATGGGGGGGTCCTCAAACATCTGGGATGGGATTCCTCAGTGGTTTGGGCAGAGCGGGGTTCACAGGAGGCTCAGGGCTGGGAGCTGTCGGAGGCAGCCCTGCCTGTTTTCTGCTCCCTCCTACAGAGCAGACAGCGTGCACCATCAGCAAGTTGCTTTCTGTGGGACCCTGTTCTGTCTTGAGATACTTAGGTCCATTCTTCCCCAGGCTACCTCCAAACAAAAAAATCCACGAGGCAAATGGAGATAATCACTGTAGTTCAGACTTACAGGGAATCATGGTTATCTTCCTCTGGGGCTTGGCGGTCATCTTCTTCCTTCTATATAGGAATCGCGCCACCAAGTTATGGATATTGTTCCTAGATTCAACAAGCTAAATGAATGCAGGTTCCAGAAAGTTCAATCCTGGGGCTGGATCACACAAGTGGGAAGTCAGTGAGCTCAGCTTCAAAGCCCAGCCTTGCTGGTCCTGAAGCTCACATCCCCCCTGCAGATGTGATTTTCCCCACTCTGGGGCTGCCCTGAGAAGTATCTGCTTCTGCTCAGTGATGCAAGACAGCGTGAAATGTGAAAGGAGTATCCATCTTTTCTAATAACGCTTTGGGGGAAAAAAAAACAGGAGAAGGAAATAAATACTGTTATTTGCTGTGACTCATTCATTCTTGTAGGGATTTCTTTCCCCCTGAAGTCTCAAATAGTTGGCTTATTAAAAAAAGACTTAAGACCAAACTGGCCAGAGTTTCAGTGTCAGCCTCCACGAGAGCTCACGTTTGGACTTGACACAAACTTTTAAATCTCAAGGTCCTTAAGTGCAAGAAACGGGAATAATGGCGCCTTAGCAGTAAGATGGGCGCCAGGAGCATTGAAAGCAGGTGCACCAGCCTAGCCCGTAGGCTTCAACATTGATGATGATGATGATTGTTCTTACAGCAACACAACAATGAATACTTTTGCCTTTGTAGGTGGGTAACTAAGGAGTGTCATAAAATGAGCAGATGGAGGACAGCAATGATGCCTTATTACTCTTAATACGTACTAACGTGACATTGCTAGTGACTATGGTGACCCGAAGATTATAGATGGCTCAGAGCTGCAAACCCACATTTTGGACACGGGGCTCCTTTCAAATGAGCACGAGATTTCACACTGAAGGGCAGGAGCAACTTGGAATTTGGACGTTGACTGTAGCATGTGTGTGAGTGTGTGTGGGGGGGGCAGCTCTATGGAACCCCTTGTCCCTTGCCCAGAGTCCTGCCACTGTGATGGGTGTCCCTCCTCCCCCTGAGCCCAGCAACCAAGGCTCTCTGTGGACCCATCATGGAGAGAGAAGACCGGACCCCATCGCCATGTGGAGAGTCTCTTTGGGTAATCGAGCACGACTTGATTTCATGTCATGGCAAAGATGGATATGCCACCTCCACATGTAATGGAAGCAAATTGATTTTCGATTCTTTTTGTATTAACAGACACGTGGACAGTTTGTAGATTTGTGGTACAAATATGAGTGTGTAGGACCTCCTCAAAAGGGACCAACTGAACTCCTCTAGTAAACACTTCAAAAGAAAAAGCACCACATTTAGGTCCCATATTTTGAGTTATTAAAAATAGCAATAAGAAAAACCAGGCCGAGATGGCTTATACCTGTAACTCTAGCTTCTCAAAAGTCTGTGATTTAAGGAATGTAGTTCAAAGCCAGCCTGAGCTAGAAGTCCAGAAGATTCTCATCTTTAATTAACCACCAAAAAGCCAGAGGTAGAGTAGAGGTTCAAGTGATAGAGTACCTTGAACAAAAATGCTAAGAGACAGAGCCCAAGCCCTGTTCAAATGCAGTATTCTCTCTCTTACACACACACACACACACACACACACACACACACACACACACAGAGCAACAATAATTGCTTTAATTTCATGTTCTGTAGGTCTGTCATTTATAGACACTTGATATGCCAGCTTAGAGTCTTCAGCTTTTCTATGAGTGTTGTGTCAAAGTTGGCTGAGTGTTAGTCCTTAGTGTGTCAAATCAAATACACTATCACTTCCTAACAGTCACTTATAGAGAGCAGAGCTCAGTTAAAATCTACCAGTAATTAGAGTCAACACTAGATGTGTTAATGGGACCCCAGTTAATGGACGTGCTAATTACTCTTCTTTGCAATAGGCCCTGGCACCTGTTTGGTATCTATTTAGGGCAAATATAGATCCTAGAACTTTAGATTAAAAAGGTTATCCAGACCAGCTCCTCATTATACATTGGCATGGTTTCAAACTCTGAGATACACATCAATTGTAGAGCCTCTGGTTTGAGAGAAATGCTAACAATTCAAAAATACACTCTCACGGTGTCAGTGTTGAAAATCTGAACATAGAAAGGATGTGGCTAACAGGAAGAATTGAACAGGTCAGAATAAACGGCTAACCTGAAGCTTGGTGTGGTTAATAGAAAAGTTCTCTCGGGATCAATCAATATCAGGACTACTATTCTCTAGTGTATCTATTAACAACCTGCAAGATGGAAGATGTGAAAAGTAGGTGAATTTGTTGATGACAAATTGGAAGATTAAGGAAGATATGAACTACTGCAGAAAAGGTAGCCTAACACTCCACCCCCTTCCCATGGTTTAAACTAAGGTAAGTATGCAGAAGAGAAAGAAACTTGGGTACGCTGAAGTCTCTGAAAAGAAAAAAAAAAGATGAATCAGCCGTATTGTGTATTATTCATGTAGAACCTGTGCTGTAACTTAAGGTCAAACTAAATCTGATTAAGGACTCTGGGAATTGCTGTGAATAATTTTGTTAATAAGAGCAAACCATGTTAGTAGGTGTTCGTTCTTCAATAGTTGCCACAATCAGCCCACCTGGTTCTTTGTGCTTTCTCACCTCTAATCAGAGCTTCCCCTTGACTTGTCCACCATATCCCAATTCCTAGCATTCATGCTGAATCGGAGGCAGACAGAGGACTGGCAGGCGATACACCTTTCAAAGGAATTCGCCCAGTTGCCTAGTTCCTTGAACTGCACCCTGCTTCTAATATCCCACTCAGGTATCAATTCACCCTTGTATTAACTCATTGAGGAGGTTAGCATACCTATGAATTAATCATCTCTCCATAGCAGCATTAACTGGAAACGAAGCCTTCAACACAGAAGGCTTTTTGGAGCACTTGCAAACCGTGACATCTATAGTCCCACACTGTAGCATGTACTTGCCTGCAGGAGTAATGGCTCCTTTATTAATCCTGGTCACCATCGACCTGGAAGCCACTTAGTTCCGTGTTGGTCTCTTGTGATCATGGTCCCAGGACTAGTATTCTGAAGTCTGTCTTGTATTTTAAAAGAAAATGAACATGCATGGAATAGAGAGAGAGAGAAAGAGGAACAGGGAGAGAGAGACAGACGTGAGCAAAAGAAAGAGAAAAAGAGAGAAAGGGAGAGAGAAACAGGAGTAGGAATCACTGAAAGAAGTAGGAATTTCCCCGTGTAACCTTGCATGATTTGTGTCTTGTGAAAGGAAATGGATTTTGTTCCAACTCCATTGCTTCTCCAGGTGCAGTGGGTCAGGGTTTCTTGTGATGTATCAACAGCCTGGATAGGCTGCTGTGTTTCCACACTCTCCAGGAAACACCCATTATTTCCTTAAATGGGAGGGAGGCTAAAAGACCAAGGTCCGTTTAGGAGTCAATACATGGTAGAATTTTGATACACTTGGCTGCTTGTCTTTGGAATACATGTATGTGTAGATATGCATATATGTTTGAGCATAAATATATATACTCATTATATAGGTATATATACAGGTGTATATCATGCATATAGTATAATATACTATATTATACATATAATATGTATATGCAATATATACACATATTATGTGTATTGTATTGCACATAATACATAATTATTGTTATGTATTATGTATAGATATATACATGTGTGTGTCATGTGTGATGCATGTTATATATTGCATATTAATTTACAATAGATATAGATGTGCATATATTTAATTTAGTTCAGCCTACTAAAATAAGAACGCCAATGATATACTGGCTGGCTTCATATAAAGCAGGTTTTCATTGCATCCTATTGATAAAATTTAAGGCACTGAGGATCTAGTTTTTAGGTGATCAAGTCTGGGTGGGAAAGACCCCTCTTATAAACATCTCAGGAGTAAGATTGCGGTTGTGATGCTTCCACATAAAGTCTACCTCCGTGTTAATGCACAAGGCATTCATTAGCAGAAATGGGATATTGTAAAGGGAAAAACCTTCCCCAGACTTAAGAAACTAATGAGATCATCCACCTAACATAATGAATCCATTAGGTGAAAGAGAAATCAAATTATTAATCTATATCATATATATGCTCATATATATATGCTATTAGATCTAAATATTGAATAAAATGTGTGGAAAATACCTTGTTTTATCACCCTTGGGTCCAATTGAACCATTACCACAGTACATTTTTTAAAAATCTCAGTGCAATTGTTTTGAGTTTTCATATCTCAGTGGGAAGAGCAGGATTTTCTTCAGTCATCTGCTGTAACGGTTAGCATGCTGTAGAGAGGTAATTTGCTAAAACAGCTGCTCTAATGAGTAAACCTTTCCATCTGGCGTTTCCAATATAGACATAAACAACCTCATCAATTGAAGAGAAAAGGAAGGAAGAACTCCATTTCACGAGAAGGAAGAATTCTGTTTTTTGAAATGTCTCTTTGAACTATGCACAGGCTAACAGGAGTTTTAAGGTGGTGACCATTTCTGCTACCTTTGGTGGAATTACTCTGTCTTTCCAGGCAAAAAGTACAAAAACTGAGCTCAAGCTTTCTGCTGTGTTCATAATGTGTTTCCTCTGGATGGACAAGGAAATAACTCAGAGCATAGTTATAAGAGAAACATCCAACAATAACGAGAATTACGTAAGGCGTTCTGTGACATTTTAACTTGATTCTGGAATGAGTAAACCTCGATTGCATAATCGTTTGCTTTTAACTTTTCTTTATGAGAAATGGCCAGGCCCTTCATGCAATGTGTCACGTTCCATTCAGAAATCCTTGATAGCTCATACTGTGTTTTCCCTTACAGATACACAAATAAAGCTTTATTTGCGTAAGTCACGAAAAACCACATAATATTATAATCTTCCTATATTACTTCTAATTGTTCAGGGTGAGCTTTTGTAAAATACTATGTCCCTTCACCAAACATCTATTAGTATTTTTTAATGAATATCTAGGCTTAGATTTAAATGACCAAGTTGACTATTTGCCTTCATTTTTAACTACAGACACTTTGGTTTCTCATGAGTCCAACATAGGCTAATCAAATTTCATTTTCTTAATCTAGTCTTAGTTTTAGAAATCTAGACTTCGTTATTCCTCAAACTTTTCCTCTTAGGTTATAATTGAATCTGGACATGTGAAACTGGATAAAAATGAAATCAACAGGTGTAGATTAGAATTGGGTTTCTTAGCTTTGCTTTCACTGAATGATCCATTGTCTAACTAAGGGCTAAATAAATGTCTATTAAAATGGAAGCCAGAGGGATGGAAATGCCTGAGATTTTCCATGTCAAGTGCTGGCCCTCTGGTTTATAGATGGGTAAGGGATGGAGGATGCAGGCCCAGTTGTGGCATGCCTGAACTTCCTGCCAGAAGATCATCAGCCCTTGGGGGAAGATACTAGCAGGGACGTTAATTTTCTCTGTGACTACAGGCATAATGTAAAATTAATGTGCGACATATCAAGGTTATGGCAAACCATTCTTGTCTGGGAGAGAAAACTGCTTGCTTTCTGCCCTCCAAACACTTACACATACCAAGATAATATATTATTAAGAAGCAAATTTCTTTGTCATTGTCAATCATGGTAAAGGATATTTTCCAGTACTAAGTATGTAGGAGGAAGTTAATAGACTTCTAAAACTCGGTCTGGAAACATACAACAACAAGAGAAATATTCTGTTTGTTCATAAAACCAAACTAGATCCACCTTACCTAGCATAGGTATAATAAGAGGATTTTCAAATAAGACATTTGTTTATCAACTGCCAAGTGCTTAGCCTTGGTCAGTGCAGAGGACCTACAAGGAACAGTAGAGAAATAGCAGTCGTCTTCTTGGCGTTTGAATTGTAAATCAGTGATTCTCAGAATCTTTCTTTTACTTGTAGGCCTTTAACAGGCTTAAAAATCTGCACACTCCCCAATCTGGTTCTAATATAAACAGCTGGTGAAGAATGATGATTCCATCTGAAAATGATGAGGAACGTTAGCATCAATAACACATCCCATATGCCCTCATCATCTGACTCTCTGATAGGTCTACCCTTACACACACTCTTCAAGGGTGAAAGCAAGCCTAGGACCAGCTGGTAAGGTCATGGATTTATGACTCGGGACTAGAATGTGTGGATGGTTAACATCTTCCTAATAGAAGTGATTTAAAGTGGTGGTATTCTTTTTCCTTTAAAAAGTATAGAACTGGGCTGGGAAGGTGGCTCAGTGGTAGAGCGCTTGCCTTACATGCTCGAGGCCCTGGGTTCGATTCCCCAGCACCACATAAGCAAAAAGAAAAAAGCCGGAAGTGGCGCTGTGGCTCAAGTGATAGAGCGCTAGCCTTGAGCTGAAGAGCTGAGGGACAGCGCCCAGGCCCAGAGTTCGGACCCCACGACCGGACCCACAAAAAAAAAAAAAGTATAGAACTGGCCAGGAGTCAGTGGCTCCTGCCTGTAACTCTAGCTCCTCAGGAGGCTGAGATCTGAGGATGGACATTTGAAGCCAGTCCTAGCAGAGCAGTGTGTGAGAGGGATAGACAGGCTGACATGGATCTAGATATGCTGTACTCATAACCTGATTTATTGAACTGAAATTCATTTGTATAATTACTTTAAAAATTTTAATAAAGAAAAGTTAGTGAGACTCGTGGCTCCAATTAATCAGTAAAAAGCTGAAAGTAGGGTGGATGGCTCAAGTAGTAGAGCACTAACCTTCGGCAGATAAAGTTAAAGGCTCATGCCCAGGCCTCAAGTTCAAGCCCCAGTACCAGACCAAAAATGATAGGAGTTTTAGGGTCATAGGTTTATGAGAGAATGTAGATCAGTGGTACAGCACCAGCCTAGCATGCACATGGTCCAACATTTGCTACAGCACCACCACACCACAAAAATTAAAGCAACAAAAACAAGGAGGGAAGAACCCAAAAGAAATAATGAATGGTTGCTGTTAAAACTAGTGGACAATGTGCAAACTAAAGTTTAGGCTAGGAATGTACTTTCCCAGTATGCACAGGTTCTAGGTTCAATCATTTGCACCACAAGGGAAGGAAGGGAGGGAGGGAGGAAGGCAGGAAGGAAGGGAAGAAGGAAGGGAGGGAGGGAAGAAGGAAGGGAGGAAGGAAGGAGAAATATGTCCTATGATCTAATTTGAAATGTTGATATATGTTGGTATATTACATGCAAAACCAAATGATATAACAAAGGACACTTTGCACTTGCATCCACATTTTCTCTATTTTTCTCTTCAGGGACTAATCATGGGTAGTATTTGCATGTGTATTAACCTTAGTGCTAAAGGAGAGAAGATTCTAGAAGTAAGACATGTGACAGCCTTCCTGGTGCTGATTTAACTTCTTCAGGCTCTAATGAAAGGAGCCATCAACTAAGCATAAAGGAATTAGTGAAACTATTCATTAAGGGGAATATCAATCTTATTTTAACAAGTGCTCATCTTGCCCCAGTCACTAGGGTGAGTTCCTCACAGGTCTCAGATGACTGGTATTTGGAGAAGCTGTGAGTGTGTTGTACTTTACCTCCACAGTAGCCAGGTTAGATCAGTTTGCCCAGGCCTCCACTGACTAGGTAGTTGAAACGACATTTAAGCTACTTGTGGTTCTGGAAGCTAAAGGTTATGTTGATTGGGATATTGGAGAATTTAGTTTTGGTTGAGGATTCCCTTCCTGGCTAGAAGATGATATCTTTTCCCTGTGTCCTTCCTCTCTGCTTATGTATGGACAGGAGAGAGAAATAGAGAAGGAGAGGGGGAGGAAGATGGAGAGAGACAAATAAGGGCAAATATTCTGTCTGATTAGATCTTATTTAACCTCAGTTATTTCCCTATAGCAATCACATTGGGGCTTGGAGCTTTAGAATGAATTTGGTGGAACACAATTCTATCCACAGCACAAGGTTAGGGAACATTTATGGCAAGACTCAATATAAGCCATTTCTATGTGTGCTAAAGCAGTAGGCTCGTTCCTCATTCCTCTCAGTAGATACCACTCTACATTAGGATGAGCAATCACAGAATATATAGAGGAGAACACAGACACAATTTGATCTGTGTGTGTGTGTGTGTGTGTGTGTGTGTGTGTGTGTGTGTGTGTTGGTCCTGGGGCTTGTATACCGGGCCTGGGCACTGTCCATGAGCTTTTACACTCAAGGCTAGAGCTCGACCACTTGGAGTTACAGCTCCACTTCTGACTTTTGGGTGGTTAATTGGAGATAAGTGTCTTAAAGGTTTTCCTGTCTTTGACTCGTGATCCTCATATCTCAGGCTCCGGAGTAGCTAGGATTATAGGCATGAACTTGTGCCCAGCTTCAACTTGATCTCTTAATTACTCTGATAGGGCAACTTGTGCAACTGAAAGTGGGTTTGAAGAACCTAAAAAGAATCTGGCATACGTTGGGACATAATTGAAGACAAGACCCTCAGAAAGATGATCAGAAGCCAATTTTTAAATATAAGTAAAATGGAAACTATTCTAAGATACTTCCATAAAGATAGAAGCTAAATGAATTGGCCTGTTAGACACAGAACTCATATTCTATCAGACTTAGGTTGAGATCAGAACAGAACTCACTTCTTCTTATCTACCTAAAAGAATTGTTAGCAGTGTCCACGATATAGACAGGAATCTATCTGGAATCCAGTCTAGGTGCATGAATACTCTTAGATCATAATAGCACAGAGGGTGATTGCTAATGAAGATTGTTATGGAGGTACTGTAATTAGTGATTGTTTGAGGTTAAGTAGAGAAATAGATGAGGAGGAGGAAGAGGAAGAGGAGGAGGAGGAAGAGGAGGAGGAAGAGGCGGAATTATGGAGATGACAGACAACAATGTCACTTTGTGACAGCCAGATAATGGGCCTACATCCATGTCTCATTTATAATTTGTGCAGCTGATTGTATGTCAGTTACACTACCATGATTGTTTTTAAAAAGCAATGAAATGAAACATTTGAGGCTGAGATAATTTTTAAATTTCATACGTATTTGTTTATTTGCTTAGCTGCCTTTAAACTTGAGCAAATAAAAGTTTTTTCACTTAAAATATTGCAGTATTTGTTTGTAGTGATTTTTGTTTTTACACTTGTCTATAATTAGATTATAATCTTGGCTCTCAAAGTATGTCCAAAGGCTGTAGCCAGGATGATGGCAGAAAGGCAGAGTATAAACAAACTAAATGCCACCAGGGATCAACATCAGCTGCACATTCTTTTGCTGTTATTTTTAGATAAATGAAATGAACGTGAACGTTGAAGTGTCTCTGTCTTTGAAAATGTGGATGTGAAACTTTTATCTAGTGCCAAATACTGAAGTGGAAACTGGCTTCGCAAAGTTGTTTTCACTTGTAAGATTGCAAGTAGTTAGATTTCCATGGTTGTTAAATATCAGCTTCCGGGCATCCTGCCATAATTTCAAGACAGTTAAGAAAAATGATTCTTAACACAGTGTGCTTTGCAGTTCACTAAAACCCCTTAAAGGTCTTCTAGCGAGTTCATGAAGTCATTGAAAGGACAAGTCACCGGAAAGTGGGCCTTTGGTTTTTTTCCTCATCTTCAAATGTAGATCTTCAAATAAGAGCTACACAACTCAACATTGCACTTGGCCGATCTGCATTAATTTCCCACTCAAGCTGAACACAAAGGGGCTGATTAATTCTCAGTAGCCACTTTTGTATGGTTTTCTCAAAATACAAATCAGTGCTTCAGAACCTTGTGGAGTAGTTACAAAAAAAAATCTCATTGTAGATTTCTACTTCCTACCCCCAAATAGACGAGATTGATTTTCCTATGAACATCATCTATTATAGAACCACAGGAGTGATTGCCATGCATAGCAAAATTTGACTGATATAGCTCTTACCATCAGACCTAGTCCTACCTGAGTAGCACAATAGATTTTGTAAAGCTAGGCACGTACTATGCCCTTGTCTGACTGCTTTGCCTTCCTTTGAGAGCTTCCTTCACTTCACTGATCTTTGGCTGTGCTATACCGATACCCAGGAAGCATTATTAGCTCATATTCAAAGAGGACCCCCCCAAAATCCAAGACCTGGAAAAGTGGCCAGGATGGTAAATGGAGGAAGTATCCCAAGCATGGGTGTTACCAGCTTTGATAAACCAAAGCATTATGTTTAGATAGCAATAACAAAATTCACTTATATGGATATAAATAATTCATTATTGAAGGCTTTATCATGGGAATCATGTATTGATTACAATGCTAAAACCTCTATTGTACCAACTATTTTTATAAACTAATTTTTGTCTGTGTGAGAAAGTTAGGATCATAACTCTATAGAAAATTTTAGTCTTTAATGAACCTACAATTATGAGTCTAAAAAGCAAGGGAACTGAACGTGTCCACGATCAAAAATCCTAGTGACTTCTAACCAGCCCTCTAGATCACATTTATCTTTTTGCTTATGTGGTGCTGAGGAATCGAACCCAGGGCCTCATGCATGCATGGCAAGTGCTCTACCACTGAGCCACCTTCCCAGCCCTCTAGATGACATTTATCTTTTTATACCAGAGTTTCCTGTTTTTAAGAAAAGAAAAAGGTTAACGCTGCAATAGTTTACTGGGTATCTATCCCTGTAAGAGTTTCATCACTATAAGGTAAGTGCAAACTTTCGGATCTTAAGTTAAACAATGATAGTGTAGATGCTAGAAGTAGACAACAGCTATGCCTAAACACAGATGACTCCGTATGCAATGTTTTCAACAGAGCCGTTTTCAGCACAAGGAGAAAGATGGCGCACCATGCGTGTCCTGTCGGTTTCAAGGTTGGCTCCCTCACCTTCTAGAACACGACAGCCAGTAAGGGGAGAAATGCGGGTGACGTTGAGGGGAATAACCTGGACTTGGAAACTTATTGTGTCTGAGGTCCAAGGCGTGAATTCCTCAAGCTGTGACATTCCCAATCTAGCCATTTCCATCGTGTTAATAACTCGAGGTTTGAAAACTTACCTTGCCACTTCCTGACTGAATTTTGTCTGTGTAGAATGGGTAGCCTGCTAGTAGCAAGGTCTAAACTACCAGTTAATAAAGCCAGGCAATTTTTAAACTTTAAGAGGAGACTTAGAATCCAATAATAATAATAATAATAGCAATAATAATAATAATGTTTATACATTGTGATTTGGAGAAGTCATAGGGAGAAGCCGGATAATCAATACCAGCTTGAAGATCACACGAATAGAAATAATTGGTTTACCAGTGATCTGTATTAGCCTGGACTTTTAATTTATATATACCATGTGGTCTGTTCCCGTCTTAGAAGATTCTTGACAATCACATGAAGGATATATCATATCATACTACATCATACTATGGTACCACATATCATACTAATGACACGTCTTCACAACTATTTCTCATGTCAAAATCCTGCCAACCTCACATTCTGAGGCGTATGTTAAACTAGACAACCTTCACTTGATTGGAAGACTCACTCTCTGATTCATTCCCAATAGACTTTGCATGTAAAGCACATATGCACTTCATGATTACATTATTGCACGTCTGTCTCCTTGATTATACCCCTATAGGATAAAGTCCATGTCTGACCATCTATGCAACATCCTCTGTACAAACCACATCATTGTAAACAGTACTGGCATTTCATAATGATTAGTCTATTGAATTTGAAAGAGAATAAAATGTTCACACAAGTTTTGGAGTAAATACAATTAGCCAGGTAAAATAATGTAACATCATACAGACAGCATCAGTGGCTCACAAGTATAATCCAAGCTACTCAGGCAACTGAGATCTGAGGATCATGATTCTAAGTCAGTCCAGGCAGGAAATTCCAATTGACAAGCAAAAGGCCAGAAGTAGAACTGTGGTTAAAGTGCTAGAGCATCAATGGTGAATATAAAAAGCTCAAGGACAGTGCCCAGGTCCTTGAGTTCAAACTCCACAACCAACAAAAATAGATAGATAGATAGATAGATAGATAGATAGATAGATAGATAGATAGATAGATAGATAGATTCTAGAAATATTCTCAGAAGAGGATATCAGTTATCCTCTTTAACATGGATCTACCAAGGTCAGGAACTCAGCAAACGCTTAGTGAGCAGTGGTGTCAGTATACTTCATTGTATTTTAAAAAACACCATTCAAGAAGGTCATCCTCAACAACCTGAGAATTAGAATACTGTATATTTATATGTATCAGCCATGGTATCTTTCTTCAATGGCTGTCATTTTTTCTAATTTGTATACTTAGGCTCATAGCTAGGAAATTTTTGATGGAATAACTTGAGTTAAGATAGTCTTAATTGATGCTTAATCTCCTGGTGATCATAGTTTGTTTCAAGGCCTATTGTTATAATACCAGTAGGAATGCATACTTATAATCTATCCCTAAATACATAATAAGTCAACTAAATAAAATAGAAATAAGTAATAGTACTTTAAAACTTAATGAAAATACAACTATTTAAGGCAATTATTGATTCCTATCCTTATTGTAATCAACTGTACACTGATGTCATCTTTTGCTCATTCCCTCCAAAGTTAAATATGTAGATTTAGTTACAGCTGGATATATCTCCCTGGTGGCAGTCTAGTTGGTTTGCATTGTACAGCAATCTGGGCTAATTGTATACGTCAGTGTATAAAGTAATCCTGCCCTGTATAGCTTGTATCCCAAAAGAAGTCAGGTTTATTATTTTTCTCAAATGTGAAGATCAGCTAGACAGTTTAGAGATTAACAGCAAGTATTTGGTAGTTTAGAGATGATTAACCTATGTTTACAGCTGTAAATTCAACATTATTTTTATTTTTGCAATGTTTTTATTATCTTTAGGTAGTTGTGCAAAGAAATCGCCATTTGAACAAGGCAATACAGTGCATCTTGATCACTGTTGTCCCTTTCAGCGTTCCCAAACTACCTCTCCTCCCTTTGCTTTTTGCCAGTTAACAAAGAACTTTATGTTTACAATCAATCTTGATCTGTATCAGATTTTAAACGGCTTTGATGCAGGGAACAACTTTATCAGTCATTAAAATGTTCTTGAACTGCAGAATAGTATATAGTCTCTGCTGATACTTAGAGTGACTCATAGCTCAATTTTAAACAATTTACAGCATTAATTTTCCTAATAAATATTTTATTATCGATGCTGATAACAGCAAAACAATTCTGCAGACTACAATGATCGTCAGGTTATGCAAGCCTCTAGAGAAAGGAAAGTTTGCAGTGGGCCTTCTCTGGAGTTGCCATTTCCTTTTTTGTTTTGCTGGTCCTAGGGCTTGAACTCTGGGGCTAAGCAATATTCTTGAGCTTTGCTTTGCTCAAGGCTAGCACTCTACCACTTGAGCCACAGCTCCACTTCCAGCTTTTTCTGTGATTAGTTGAAGATAAGAGTCTTGTGGTCTTTGTTGCCCCGGCTAGCTTCAAACCATGAACCTCCGATCTCAGCCTCCTGAGTAGCTAGGATTGCAGGCATGTGTCAGGCATGCCTGCCATTTACTTTTGTCTAATTCAAAGATCTATTATGGTGCTTAGCCACACATATACCCGGTAATTTCAAATCATGCCAAATAGTAGGTATTAGGCACCTACTGCAAGATAAGCAAGCTCAGCACAATGGCAAATAGTGTTACCTTGGGAAGGGACCCCTGACCATATCCTTCCTTCACCCACTGTACATCTGAGTGACAGCTAAAGTAACCTCACCAAGCTCAGACTGGGTTTTCCTTGTCTGTAACATGATGATGATGCTAGGCTCCATCTCATAGAGCAAAAGACAATTAAGCAAAATAATACATGCAGAGTCTTAACATTCTGAAGTAGCTGTGACTGGCAACTGCTAGCTAATTAATTTTGGTCTGAAAACACTGGGCTAGATGAGTCTCTTTACCATGAAACAAATGAAGTCTTCAACCATCCCATGAACATTGTCAACATGGCCTTCCCCCAGAATACCAGGAGCTCTCCTGGTCTACTACTAAGAAAATCCATGAGAGATGGATGTTTATTTTATATTTCCAACATGTGTCATTTGCATAGTGTTGGTGTCTTACCATTTAAACTGGGAGGGTTTGGTCTTGAGAGAAGTCCTAATTTGAATAAAAGCTTAGGGAGAAATAACTTCTTATACACTGGTGTCCAACAGCATGTAGAGAAAGGCATCCAGGAAAATTGCTTTTTCAGTCTGTTCTAGTTATAATTGGTTTTCAAGTGTTGTTGATGACTCTCCCCAGAAAGTGGCTAGAAAAACACTAATTCATTTCTAGCTTTTTCCTGTTGGAGATAAAATTTGAATTTGTAAGTTCAAATTGAAAAGATCAATACACATTTCTGGGCCAACATATCCTCTCAACTCAGGAAGGCTACTTTCTTTCTTCTTTTGTAAGAAGCCAGTGTCTTGGCTGATGCACACGGCCATTTGTGCAGGGATGGACGCTCTGGAAAATGGCAGGGGGGTGGGGTGCATTCCAGCAAGGCCAGATCAAAGGGCCATCTAGCATTACCTACACATTTTTGAAATTTTGCCTATCCCTCTAACACTGACCTCTCCTCTCTCAGTGATAGAAATCCACACATAGCTAACTTGAGCAAACCCGGGAAACTTACTAGCTTCTGTGGACTAAATTGGATTTGCTGGCAGATGGTCCAGAACTCAATAAATCTTCTCAGTGTTCCATCTCTGTGTATGATGCACATGTCCCCTGACAGCCCAAGAGTCCTAGCTTAGCAGGTGTGCAGCCCCTACAGAAAGACAAGAAGAATGGCCTCTCTAGCTGTATCCACTGCTTCCACTTGGGCCACCTGACCAGCCTTGAACCAATCTGGGTAGAGGGAGCTGGGAAGCCAGTCATCTGTCCGTCTTGGTAGAAGCATTCTCATAAAGCAAATACAGACAGGTTTGCATCTCAGCTCTGCCACTTGCTACCTGTGAGGCCTTCCATGAATGGAATTTCCACTCATCTCCACTAACTAGAAGCCAAATGCAGCCTCCATAGCCGCATCTGGAGGATGAAAGCAACAGTCAGACTGATGTCATAATTCTGTTCTGTGGAATAACTGAGTTAGCACACAGAAGGCCCTGAGAACAGTGTCTGCCACTGTACACACTCTGTATGCACCAGCAGCACTCGGCCAGCATGGTGATGAGGATGGTGGGTGGGGAGAGGAGGAGGAGGAGGAAGAGAGAACAGGAAGGACCACGGTCGCCCACCAAAGGCATGCAAAGAAAAGAGAACAGCAAACAGGAAGAGCAACAAACATCTACAGTTAGTAGCAAGTATCTTTTCCTAACCCTGAACCCAACAGCCATGCTTGGTTTTGTTCTCTAATAATTTGACACAGAGTCTGGTATGAGGGAGATTAAATCAGCGTTGTACTGTCTCTGCCCTGCTTTTGGTGCCTTAAATATCAACATGTTGCTTCTCTACTTTTGCAAATGAAGTATGGTGAAGATGTGGCTTAACAGTAGAAAATGTTATCCTAGCCACTCAGGAGGCTGAGATCTGAGGATCATGGTTCGAAGCCAGCCCAGGCAGAAAAGTCACCCTGAAACTCTTATCTCCAATGAACTGCTCAAAACCCAGAAGTGGTGCTATGGCTCAAGTGGGAAAGTGCTTGCTTGAGCACAAAGAGGCTCAGGGACAGCGCCCAGGTCTTGAGTCAAGCCCCAAAAGTGACAAAAAATAAAATGAAAAGAGTAGAAAATTTTGAGTGGATGTCCATGCCTATAATCCTAGCTACTCAGCAGGATGAGATCTGAGAATTGTGGTAAAGGCAGCCCAGGTAGACAATATCATGAGATCAAATTAATTGCCAAAGGCCGGAAATGGAAGTATGTCCCAAGTGGTAGAGTGGTAGAGCACCAACTTTACGTAAAATAGATAAACAAGAACAGGACATGCTGAGTTCAAGACTGATAATGACACACACACACACACACACACACACACAGACACACACACAGACACACAACACACAGACACACACACACACAGACACACACACACATACAACACAGAGACACACACACAACACACAGACACACACACAGACACACAACACACACACACAGACACACACACACAGACACACAACACACAGACACACACACACACAGACACACACACACATACAACACAGAGACACACACACAACACACAGACACACACACACACAACACACAGACACACACACACACACAACACACAGACACACACACAGACACTCACACAGACACACACACACAGACACACACACACAGACACACACAGACACACACACACAGACACACAACACACAGACACACACAGACACACACACAACACACAGACACACACACAGACACACACACAGACACAACACACAGACACACACACACAGAGACACACACACAGACACACAACACAAGACACACACACAGAGACACACACACACATACAACACAGAGACACACACACAACACACAGACACACACACACACAACACACAGACACAAACACACAGAGACACACACACACAGACACAAACACACAGACACACACAGACACACACGCACACAGACACACACACAACACACAGACACACACACAGACACACACACAGACACACACACAGACACACAACACACAGACACACACATACAGACACACACACACAGACATACAACACACAGACACACACACAGACACACACACAGACACATATACAGACACACAACACACAGACACACATACACAGACACACACACAGGCACACAACACACAGACACACACAGACACACACACACAGACACACACACACAGAGACACACACACAGACACACAACACACAGACACACACACACAGATACACACACACAGACACACAACACACACACACAGACACACAACACACAGACACACACACAGACACACACACACAACACACAGACACACACACAGACACTCACACAGACACACACACACAACACACAGACACACACACACACACAGACACACAACACACAGACACAGACACATACACACAGACACACACACACAGACACACACACACACAGACACACACGCAGACACACAACACACAGACACACACACACAGACACACACACACACACACAAAGAGGAAAGAGTAGGAAGTTTTGATCTTAGCCAGGTGCTGATGGCTCATGCCTGTAACCATAGCTACTCAGGAGGCTGAGATGTGAGGATTGTGGTTTGATGCCAACCCGGACAGGAAAGTCCATGAGATGCTTATTTCCAATTAACTATGAGAAAACTGAAAGTGGTACTGTGGCTCAAAGTGGTAGAGGGCTAGCCTAGAGCAAAAGAAGCTCAGGGACAGTGCCAAGGCCCCACGTTCAACTCTATTAGTGACAAAAAAGAAAGTCTTGATCTTGTAAATCTTATAGATATGTATATAAGGAAAGTAATAAGATTGCACACACAACTATACTATAACTGTAGATGTAATGAATGGTTACATATCAACATTGGCTTTGACAAATTTTCTATTGTACTTTAAATTATTGAAGTGTGGGAAAGTAGATGAGCACAGGCACCTTATACCTGTAATCCTTATTCCTCAGGAGGCTGAGATCTGAGGATCGAGGCTTGAAGTCAGCCTAAGCAATCAAATCCTAGAGATTCTTCTCTCCAGCTAACCAGCAAAAATTGAAAATGGAGATGCAGCTGAAGTGGTCAAGCATTAGCCTGGAGCACAAAAAGCTAAGAGACAGTACCCAGGCCCTGAGTTCAAGCCCCATGCAGGTACACACACAGAAAATACTGAGATTGAACAAAAGCATGTTCTGGGGTCAAATCTGTATACATTTTTTTAAAAAAAAATTATCTTACTGCCTACAAACTTTCACATTGGATATAAAGACGTAGAAGAGACAAGGGGGAAAGAAAGGAAGGAGGGACTCAAAATAAGCCCACTCCAGGGTAGAGATAGAAATATGGCACTAACAAAGACTTCCATTCCACTCAGAGAGAGCTGGCAGAAACAGTGCGGGGCTGTGGGTGTACTCAGCTGTGCAGAGCTGATTATAGAAGATGAAAGGGCTGGGCAATTTATTTCATCTCACACTGAAACACTGCTGACAACTGAAAGTGAGGACAGACGGATTCATTTGTTCAACTTCTGTTCTAAAAAACAGACTTCAAATGATACCACAGAGAAAAAGGAGGAAATGCTGTGCTATCATAAAATGTCTTCTGCTTTTTTATATATTTATATATATAACAGACTGTTTTATATATATATATATGTGTATATATATATATATATCAGACTAGTAGCAGCATTTGTATTTTGTAGGTGGGTTTGGAGGCAAAGGGTTGTCATGTTTTAATATGGTTATCAATTTCAAGCAATGTAATGTACAGACCCAGGACCAGTCAGGATCTGTCCGGCCAGCTTTACCTGACCTGACCACAGATCTCCCATCCATTCACCTCCGAGCCCAAAGACGATTCAGAAGGAAAACATTCCAACCCTGCAGGGTTCCGGTACTTCTAAGAAATGGAAGATGGAGAAGATTTTATGCTGCAAGTGAATAAAATACAAAGCCGAACATGGCTTTTAAATTTTATAATCCCGGGCATGTTAGAATTGTAGTTAACCAACCAGATTTTCTTTACTTATCTACATTTTTTTTTCTGTTGGCTTGCAGTTTTGAAAGAAAATGTTACACTTCCTCTTCAATAAAACGTAGAATTACTTTCCAGCAGCATAGTTAATGCTTGAGAATGAGGAATATTTTCCAGTTCAAAGACTCATATAAATGATTATGAAACCTAATCCATCTGGTAAGTTTCTCTTATCCTCAAAGATATAGAAATACAAGTGTCCCATGCTGGTAGGCCGGTAGTTATTTATGAGTAACACACAAATACAGATCCAAATGTGAATGGAAAAGATAAAGAAATGAATTTTGCCTGCTATCATTAAAAGTATCTGTAACCTGAGTTCATCATTCTTAAGCAATGAGTCTTTTCTTAAGCAACTCGGTTAAATGATTGCTTCGTTCCTTTGCCATTTATCTCAGAAATTCAGTTAATTTCTCAGTTTGAAATGTAGGTTTTCTTTGCATGAAATGACCTGAGCAATAAAAATGGAAAATATTATGGCTAAAATAAATTCTCTAGAGCCCTTAGCCAGCTCAGTAACCATTAAATTTAATAGTTCAATTTTCAGTGGCATTTTTGGAACTCCAGCTGTTTGCCAGGCACAGTTTCAGGAAGCAGTAGTGGCACTGTGGGCCGCTGCGTGAGTCTGTGAGTCTGTGCACATTTACGTGCACATACTTCCTCCAAGGGCACCAACCAGGAGCCACCATAGGGAGTTTCTCTGAGGCTGAGCAGCCAACCCACAGCCCTGTTGAGAGTCTTACACATGTACCTGTAAACTCTATTAAAGGTACATCAGAACAGTTAAGTCCAGTATGAGATGTGAATAGGATTAGAAACATGAGTAAAACTATTCAGGTTTTACTAGGGGTGGAAAGAAGAACCACAAAAGAAGAGATTTTAGGAAACAGGATGCTAAAGATTTCTTAAACCCAAGAGTTTCAGGGCCACAGCTGGACAATATAGTGAGATCCTGTCTCAAAGGAAGCCAGAAAGAAGGAAAAAAGGAAGGGAGGGAGGAAGGAAGGGCAGGAGGGGGTGTGAGATATGGGAGGAGAACAAGAAAGAAAGGAAGAGAAGAGGCGAGGGGGAGGGAGGGGAAGGGAGGAGAGGGGAGGAAGACTTAAGCGGAGTAGGAAATAATTAGGACCCAGCCTTGTGAAGATCACATTCTAAAGAGGGAGCAGAAGAGCAAGTTGGACAGTTCCTGCGATGGGAGAGAAAGCCAGAGCAACCCACGTGGTCACCAGGGGTGCAGAGGGGTAGAAGCTAGGGAGTAGCCTGGGATTAAAGGAAGCCCCCAGAAAGTTCCTTCCAATCCGGAAGGGGGGAAGTTTCGGATGGCAGGCAGGTCTCTGCTTCTGTCCTAATGGGTCAGAGCATCAGATGCTGAGGGCTGCCGGTGGGAGAAACAGTATGCAGACGTGCTTGAGCAAAGATTATTTCAATGAGCCTCTTATCAGAAAATCACACAATCCCAAACATTGCAGAAGGAAACTTAAGCTAAGGGTAGTATACATTGATTTGTCTGACTGAAGAGTAAATAGACAAAAGAACTCACACACCAAATGGTACACTTTTCCCCAGACGAAGGGAATTATG
This sequence comes from Dipodomys ordii, assembly GCF_000151885.1. Classification (NCBI taxonomy): domain Eukaryota; kingdom Metazoa; phylum Chordata; class Mammalia; order Rodentia; family Heteromyidae; genus Dipodomys; species Dipodomys ordii. The sequence continues at coordinate 13,659,707 of NW_012267243.1, read as the reverse complement.
ATGAGATCAAATGGAAGATGGAGTAGAGTAGGAAAAGAATCTGTCGTAAGCCGTGAGCATGAACCGGTGGGCTCTGACTGCCACGTGCTTGACTTTCACCATGTTTTGGTTTAAGGGTAATAGTAAGTTTATTAAGAGGGGTGTCTCATTCTATGTCTGTTTTTAAAAGATGCTGTTCTTTCCATTGTCTTTCTGTAAACATGTTTTATTTCTATCCGCTTAATACCTAAGAAGGGAATGGCCACATCAGAATAGACATATATTTCAATTTATGATCGCTTTTTTGGTTTTGTTTTGAGGTGTGGAGGACGAGACCCAGGCTTTGAGCATTTTTGGCAAGAATTCTGCCACTGAGTTACACCACAGTTCTTAGCTTTTGGGACCAGAGTCCTGTTAGGCAGCCCACGCTGGCCTGGAGTTCACAACCCTCCTGCCCCAGCCTGACATCTGTGCGGTCACGTGCAGATGCCACCGCCACGCTCAGCCTCGCTGGCTCCCTTATAACAAGTGTTTGGTGTGTGCTTTTCTGTTCTTTGAAGTTAGCGTGTTTATATTTAAAGCCTGTTATGTATTTGAAGCTTGTTACATGTAAAACTTGTTATTTGCTAAGAATGCTTGTTATAAGCAATATATAGGTGAATCTTGCTTTTTATCCAGTCTTATATTTTTTCTTTCTAATGGAGTGTTTAGTCCATTTCACTTACTATAATTATGAACTTATTTAATTCTACCATTTGATATCTGTCTTTTAATTGTCTTACCTGTTGTTGTTTGATAGTTTATCTATTCTGATCTTCTTTGGGGTAACTACATGTTTCATATATTTTATATGTATGTTGTATATTTATAGAATATATGATTCATATTTGTTAGCAATATTTCTTTGTGTGTCTGTGCGTGATTTAGTGGTTACCATTAGTGGTATTACAATATTCCTAATTATCACAGTATCACCTTAACATGATTATAATACATAGAGAGTAATTCAAGAATTATATAATGGTATTATTTCATAATGTCTCCATTGTATTCTTTATATTTTTACCATATATTTTGAATCTTCCTATGCTATATACCCATAACCCATTGTAATTATTTTTATTGTATACAATTAATGATATTTTAAAGAAATCCACCAACTTCATGAAGTCTGGAGAAATTAAATTAAGGTTCAAGGGTAGCAAGAGAGTCAATATCTGATAGTCCAAGATTCTATAGACGAAACTTCAAAGAATTGAGCCCAGCAGTCTGAGATTCTTTTCCTCTGTGGTATCTACCAATTTGTACATAGTGCAGGCTAAAAAGTAGAGAAGCAAAACAGAGTGAGATTAAGAATCTAAGGATTTTTGTCAGTTTTGTGATTATGGAGAGATAAAAAGTAGATTAGAAGACCACCGAAAGTATAGGTTTCTGATAAAAACCTCAAACATTGTATTGAGCCCCAAAAGGGCTACAGCCTGAATGCGGTTAAGCTAAAAACAGACAGAGATTGAAGCCCAGCTGTGAATAATCTCAGTCTCAGTGTGGATTAAAGTAATCCATTCTTGTGCTAATTACCTCCCAGAAGCTAAAGAAATCCTCTCCAGGGAAGAATGTTATTTTCTAGAAACTCTATAATTTTTACAGGTAATTTCTGTAATTCAATTTTTTTAAATGCCAGATATACAAGGAAAAAAAAAAAAACAAGGGGAAAGAGGCAATATGGTCACAGACAGTCAAACATAGAGTTTATAGGATTTGAAAAATATATGAAAGATAATAGATGACAAATAAAAAAGAAATCAACCAGGAAATTGGAATTTATATTGAAGGAATGAAATGGAAGTTATAAAATGGAATTATAAAATTAAGTAATATAAAACAAATAATAATAGAATATTTAGATATTAATTAAAATAATACATAGTTAAATTATTTGTTTTTTCCCTTCCCCTCCACAAATTATACCACCATCAAATACAGTGAAAGCAGGGGTTATACAGTCGGGGAGGGACATACAAAGCAACAAAGAAATCATCTTATAAATATGTTAGAAACAATTGCATGAAAGGAAAAAAACAAAAAAAAAAACATTTGAATACTTATCTTGGGGTTCATTCCCCTAACATCAACTTATCTGACCTTTTCTGCTTGACTCAGATATATACTAGTAATTGCAAATAAGGGAAACCATGGGACCTATGTTTCTTTGGGCCTGGCTTACTTCACTTAATATAATTTTTTCCAAGTCTTTCCATTTCCTAACAAATGGG
>NW_012267243.1:13577522-13656595 GCF_000151885.1 Dipodomys ordii | reverse complement strand
ACCATTTACTGAAGAGGCTGTCTTTGTTCCATTCTATTTTTTAGCTCCCTCATCGAAAATTAGATGGCTTTAGGTCTTCAGGTTCATTTCTGGGTTTTTAATTCTATTCCATTGGTCCTGAGGTCTGTTCGTGTGCCAGTACCAAGCTGTTTTGATTACTATGGCTTTGTAGTAGAGTTTGAAATTTGGTATTGATATTCCTCCAGCACTGTTCTTTCTGTTAAGGATCATTTTTGCTATTTTTGGATTGCCTCTTCAAATTTACCAGAACAACTAAAACTAAACATACTTCAGCTGGGTGTCAATGGCTCACACCTGTAATCTTAACTGCTCTGGAAGCTGAGATTTGAGGATCACAGTTCAAAACCATTTCAGATTTAACAAAAGTCTCTAATATCATCTCCAATTAACCAGTAAAATGCTAGTCTGGAAACATGGAAACTGGAAACTTGAGTGGTAGAGTACCAGCCTTGAGCAAGCAAGGTGACTGAGAGTATGAATCCCTAAATTCAAGTGCAGTACCATAAAAAAAGTTATTGAGTCCCAATGACAATGCAATAAGTGTTAGAGAACTAATATTATTGTACATACATTGGCATAACCACTTTAGAAAAAGGTCTTGTAGTACTTTATAAAACAACGAATGTACTCTTCTACTAATCCAGCAATTTTACTTCAGGGCTACCTAGGAGAAAAGGAAAACACACAATGCAAAAAGTATATTTTATCTGACCCATTCATACTAGCCCCAAATTGGAATTAGTTTAGTTCTTCATCAACTGAATGACTTAAAAATAAACTAGGAAATACTGACACAATAAAACGCTACTCAGAAACAACAGATGATAAACTATTGTCTAGCCGAGGGGTTCCTGTTGTTCTAGAGAAAGAAGAGAAAGTAAATAGACTGGCTGCAATTTTTATAAAGCTGATTCTGAGGATTTCTCAAAGCAGATGAGATACATTATGCCACATATTCACTTAATGCAATGGCCTGGGTTGGATAAACAAAGGGAAACAATAGATACTTTCAGTTTAACTTCTGGAAACCAAGGCAAAAATCCCAATTAATTCAGTAAAACAACAATAAGATTGAGAGCTGCCAGGAGTGATGGAAGCCACATTGAAGTGAGATACCAGGGTGGAGAGACTCTGTGCGCCAGGCTCTGGGATAAATCTTTTACAAGCATTGTTCCATACCATCCTCACAGCCCTGTAATGAGGTAAAATTAATATTTCCATTTTACGAAGGGAAAGTGGGGCTGGCAAAAATGATTCGTGTATAATCAGAGAGCTGATAAAGATTTAATTGTGTTATGACAACTCTTCATCCTGTATGTTCCAATGATCCCTGTCTTCTTTGGTTCTCCAGTGTTGTGAGTCCTGGTCTTAAGTTCCCTTGTTTGGCCACTCCTCCACTAATTCTTATGGTAAGGACAATCTGCACAAGTTAACAATGAAAAAGGACACAGAATAAACTGTGGTGCAATGTCAGTATCTAATATTGTGATCTGCAAGAATACCGATCACATTACTGTAGATCAGGAGAACTGACCGTAGAGAAAATGGATTTAATTGGCATCAGTCTTTGGAATGTAGCACTGTGTATCTACTTTCCGTTTTAACACTGGAGTAGATGACTGAAATGCTTCCTTCTGTCTTGTTAGCACTGGATTGTAACGTGTATATTATTAGAGAAAATTGTCAAGGTGATGAGCTGTCACTTTAACTAAGAGAATACCTCGTTTTAATGAATATTATTTCATAAGGAAATGTGCTGATGACAGCTTATTTCCTTGGAAGCCGTTGACGCATAACCTTTTTCCCTAAACAATAGTATATCAATAGTAATGATACCTAAAAATATTCACTGGTGCCAGAAATGCAACCTCAAGGAAAATATGTAAGAAAGTAAACAAAACATTTACATTTATATGTACATGAAAGTAAACAAAATATTTTTTACTGTGTTGTGTTCATCCGTATACTGTAGGAGATTTTACAAAAAGTAACCTTTGTCTATGTAAGATAGTCATTTATATCCCAACACTATTTTTTTTCTTTTTTTTTTTGTCTTTTCTTTTTTGGTACTGGGGATTGAACCCAGGACGTTGCGCTTGCTAGGCAAAGCGCTTTGCCACTGAGCTACATCCCAGCCCTATTTTTTTTCTTAGATAAATTTTCTTTAAGCCTGTGATAAGATAGAAGGATATATATTTAGTATGATTTCTTTCATGTATTGTAGATGAAGACACAATGTGCAAATGTGTGTGTGTGTGCATATTGTATGTGTGCAGATAGTTTCTAAGTTATACTTGTACAACCTACATCTTTTTGACTTTATGATGGCAAAAAGCAACACATGTTCCTTAGAAGCCACCCTTTAAATTTTGAGCTTATGACTTTTCCCATGCTAGCCTAGCAGTGTGCCATAGGATATTCTTGCTGAGCAGAATAAGTAAGTAGCACCTAGGCATAGCATTACCAGGATAATCATTGGCTACTATACTGTACACTACCTTGCTAATCTATGGTATTTTAATGGCCTCCATCAGTTTCTCTGGATAGTCACTCATGTAGCCAATTATTCCAAAAGTTAGTGGCCTGAAACAATAGAAACATTTTGTTTTTCATATCCGGGATGATTCTGTTACTGGTCTTTATGAGCTTGTTCATGTAATCTAGAATTATTTCCTACAGGTAGGAGCTAAGTATGACTTTTGTCTCTTCTCATTTAATAGTCTAGCCTGAGATCATTTCAATTGCACAAAGAGGGTACCAGTGGAGAAAGTCAGACTGTAAAGACTCTTAAAGCCTTGGTATTTAGTGTAACCACATTATTTCCACAGCATTCTATTGATCAAAGTAATTCAAAGATCAACCAAGATTCACAGAGAACTGCACTTGATGGAAGAGATGTGTGAATAGAAATATGATAGGAATTCTTGGGATTATCTTTGAAAATGGTCAACTAGAGCCTCTGGCCACAACAATGCATATTCCTTGCACGTGCAAAATATACCACCTCCTTCCCAACGCTTCAAAAATCTGATCATTCAATTATAGCATTATCTCAAAGCTTAGGATGTCACCATTCAATTGGGTCCAGATGCTAACAAGACACCATAGACTCTATTGCTCAGGTGGAGCTGCTAAGTTGTACTTCTTCATGGTTTTGTGACCTATAATAAAGTTATTTGCACCTTACCTCCATCCCCACATTCATCAAACATTGTGATGAGACAGAGATAGGGTAACCATGACTGAAATTCTTGTTTAAGAAAAGGGGAAATTATCGAGCACTGGTGGCGTACACCTATCATCCTAGCTACTCAGGAGGCTGAGATCTGAGGATCTCTCTTATAAGCCAGCTCAGGCAGGAATTTCCATGAAACTCTTATCTCAAATAACCTACCCAGAAAAGGCTGGAAGTGGCACTGTGGCTCAAGTAGAGCACTAGCAAAAGAAGCCCAGGGACAATGCGCAGACTCTGAGCCCAAGCCCCAGGACCAGCACAAAGTAAGGAAGGATGGAAGAGGATGGAAAGCGACTGATGTACAATTTTGAAATCTGGCTAGAAACATTTTCAGAGTGTCCTACTGACGCATCAGGGCACACCCTGTGAGAGGGATCAGTTCTGCCTCTTGTAAACAACTTCCCCATCTGCTGTTCGCTCGGCTCCTGACTGGCGCCCGAGCTCAGCTCTTGACCCTGGCTTCTGCATCATTACTTGAAACGACTCAACTCAAGAAGTTTCCACTTTACAAAATGAATGCAGGTTTTTTTTGGCATTTTGGAATAATACATTCTCTGTGCCTATTAAAATGTTCAGATGTGTTGGGCACAGTGGTTCACACCTGTCATCCTAGCTATTTCTAGCTGCTTGGGAGATTGGGATTGGGATGACGGTGGTTCAAGGCCAGCAAGGTCCTGTCTCAACCAATATCTGTGTGTGGTGGCATGCACACGTCACATAGTTGATGGGAGGCTGAAATCAGGAGGGTAATTGTTTCAGGCCAGCCCAGGCCAAAAGAAAAAAAAAAGTCTGCAAGATTCCATCTCAATGAAAAAAAGCTAGACATGATGGCATATGGCCACCATCCAAGCTATGACTGGAAGCTTAAAACAGGTGGGTCAACACCCAAGTGCATACTTGAGTAAGAAACAAGACCTTATTTCAAGAATAATAAGTGTCATTGGTACCAACGGCTGAGCCTGTGATCTGAGAATCCCAGTTCAAAGCCAGCCAGGGCAAAAAAGCCTGTGAGACTTTTATCTGCAATTAACCACTGATAATCCAGAAGTGGAGCTGTGGCTCAAGTAATTGAACAACAGCTTTGAGTAAAAAAAAGCTAAGGGCTAGCACCCAGGTCTTGAGTTCAAGCCCTAGGACCTGCACTCTCCAACCCTCCCAAAAAAGAAAAAAAGGATAATCAGAGCAAAAAACTATGGAATGCATGGCTAAGTAAGCATGAAGGCCTGAGTTCAAACCTAAGTACCATCAAAAAACAAAAAATCCAACCGATATGATAACCTTTTAATTTATGTAAATACATGTCTCACTGTGCATGTGGAAATGTTTGCCATTTGTATAATTCCATCAGTATAATTTATATATGTTTGCTATTACTGTGTGAGCAACCTTCAGAATTAATAATGATTTCTAATCCAATGAAACAAAGAAATGTATCTTGTGACTTAAGAAATGCAATATTATTTTAATATCTCTTTCTTGTTTGAATAGTAGTGGGCTTTTTGGCATTATCTGTAACATACTAATATTTCAGCTTGATTTATGCATATGTAATTCTAGGAAATTTTATGATAGAGCTGAAAGTGCCTGACCACATCTGTGTAATTAACATGTATCTTAGACACTATGCTAGCCATAGATGCATAGTTACATAGTTACTGGCTATTCTAGTTTCTTCTTAACCCTGACAGGATGCCTTCAACATTAGTATTATTAGTGTTGTTATTTTTGCTTGAGGCTCTAAGAACTGTACATCTATGTCTGAGAATACCACATACATTGTACAAACACTCTTTCTCTTTATGGGAGTCAGACTTATTACTTATGCTTGCAGTATAATTCACATCATTCTCCACTATGTTTACTAAGTGAAACTCACTACGAAGCTTCCCCTAAATAAAATAGCTGGTTCTTATCTAAAACAATCCAAATTCGAATAACTTGTAGGAGGAAGCTTAATAAAGGGTAATTTATTATTTTCAGGGCATCCCTTGGAGTCCTAGTGATAAATTATATTACATTTCTCAATAAAGAGGAAACTGTTTTCCAAAGCACATAAAATTAGTTTCAAAATTAAAATTTCAGAAGTTAGACTTAAATGAATGTCATCAATTAATTTTTATAAAAGAACTAGAACTATTTTGCAAAAAAGTTCAATTGACTTCTTAATGAAAATTAGATAAATATTTTTTACTATTGAGAAAAATTATGATCTGAGAGATAGACAAAACAGGCCTTTTAACCTTCAGTTAATAATATCAAGCCTCCAGGATACTCCCCAATCTGTCAGCCACAGATGAGTAGAATGTAGAGACTATTTCCCCTACAGGGCAAAAAAAAAAAAAAAATCCTAGCTGACCTTGATGAACAGAACCCTTGTTACCAGTTCCATAGTTTTCATCAATAAAGAAGCTTGAAAAAAATACCATGACACTGGCCCAATAAATCGAACTTAAAATCCCAAAGTACAATCATGTTCCATGTACCATGCAATTAATCACTTAATAGGACTTAGTATGTGTGTATGTATGCGTGCATGCGTGTGTATGTGTGTTGTGTGTGTGTGTGTGTGTGTGTGTGTGTACCAGTATAGGAGCTTCCTTTCAGGGCCTCACTCAAGAATGGTACAATACCAATTGATCCATACCTCTACTTATAGCTTTTTTTTCTGGTTAATTGAAGGTAAGTCTCAAAAGACTTCTTTTTTTTTTTTTTTTGGTGGGGGGCGGTGTTGGGCTGGCTTTGAGGTGCATCATCAGATCTCAGTAGCCTGAGAACCTAGGATTTCAGACGGAAGCCACCAGCTCTCAGCTTTTAATAGGACTTCAAAACAACATATTTCCCATGTTATTTCAAATTTCACAGATTTCAGCCGCAGACCTATCAGCCGCTTGAAGTTTCTGCTGGCTGCGTTCTCCGTCAAGTGAAGAGATAATGAGAGGGTGGCTCCCTTGGTTTCTGCGCAGTTGCTCAGAGATCTGCAGATTGTATATAGGGCTTCACCACTCTCCATGGGAGAATCTGAGCTGCAATATAAAAACCACAGAATTTTAGCCTTTCTACAGTTTCCCACCTTCATTCACACTGTTTTTCTTTGAGCTTCCTGTAAGGAAAAACAGCATGAAGGTATTTCTGTATCCCTGGCCATCAGGTTGACTGGCAGTGGCTTTTTTTCACGAGCCAAAAAAATTTTTGTCAATATGTGTGTTGAACTAATCTAAGGAAGTAGAAACACATATAAGCTGTGTAAAAAATTTTATGACAGACCTAAAAGTGACCAACTCATTTGTTCCCATCTTCCGAGAAGTGAAAATGGCCAACTCCCAAATTGTAATCTGACTGAAACAAGATGAAATGAACCATTTTCTGTGCAGAATCACTTCAAAAAAAAAAAAAAAGGAATGGAAGAATTTGCTGAAATGTGATATCTGCAATAATGAGCCACAGAGAGAAGGGGGGAAAAGCCAAACATCCCTGCACACCCTTGTGATGGTATACTATTACACTTACACTGCCCACACAAATTGGTCCCAGCAGTGTTCTCTTTAATTCAGGATTTATGGAAACATCTGAGATTATAAAATTAACTGAACAAAAACAGATGCTATAATTATGAGGGACTCTATTCTTGGATGAATACCAGAGCCAAACATTAGTATATGGAGTGGAAACATTTTAGAGTAAGTACGTATACACACACACACACACACATTTACAAGCTGATGTAAACAGTTCATCTGAAAAACAAGTAAACTGTTCTTGGAGAAATGGAATTATATTCACATTAAGTGGCTCATTTTTCTCCCTTGCTAAGGAAGACAAGGGCTATTAAAATGATAATTTACTCGGGATTCTTAATCAATAGTATAAAATCTTCTACCTTTATTTACAATATGGAAGAAAGCAGAAGAGGCAAGTCTTAGATGCAGCTCATAGTACATTGCTATTAAGGGACTCGGAGTGATGCATTATCACCAAGCTTTGTATATTTGCTGTGCAAGACTTAGTTTTGGATAATCATTATATTTGGTCAGAGGTTGTTCCAACTGAATAGGGGAGGGGGGGAACAATATCTTGATCTTTGAAGTAACTATTTAAAGATAGTAGAAAATATCTTTTTAATTTGAACTCATACATGATAAAAAATCCTGGATATTATCTCTAGAGAAAAAGAACCATTAACAACAACAACAAAAACCCTGATGTTTGCTAGCTACATGTCCACTGAAAGCCTGGGTATGGTTATATCAACTTAATTTTTCGGTCTCTTGTGAAACTATTTGTAAGGTATAAAAATGAAAGAAATCAGACTTATGATTGGTCATATGATGTATTCTCTTTGCGAAAGAAGGCACTTTAGAAGCTGCCTATTCTGTAAGGCTGTGGGCTTTTCTGAGCAGAACACTTGGCTACCCTTCTCTAAGATTGAGTAAAAGGTCTTTGTAAACACACCCAGAGAAATGTCAGAATAATACCTCCAGGGGACCTTTGCCAAGATTTGTTTATTGGATTTACACAATTGAACCAATCATGATTAAATTGCCTCAGGGCAAAAGTTCAAAGGGATAACAATCAGAATGCATAAAAAGCAGAGCCACAACCCGCATATATTAAAATAAATAAGATGTCACTAGAAGAAGTGTCTTTCAGTTCTTTGCAGTCTGCCTATTGAAGTTCATTAGACAAGGATTGGGCCAAATTATAGTAAACAAAAAAGGCCACAAACAGGGAAGGGCCTTCCACAGAAATCTAATTTTTTTTTCTGAGCTCTTTACAAGATGCAATGTGGAAACTGTTAGCTAGAGCCCTCCAGTTAATTCATGTTTCTAGGAAGTTGGGTAAGCATGGCCGTGCACAGTGCGTTCCTGAGATGTGAAGTCTGTTACTAAGTGTTAGTCAGCCATAGACTTTTCCCACCATGATGACTCATCCAGGAAATGGGGACTGAAATGTGTTTATCAGTTGTTCAATTTCTTAGAATCCAGTTTTCCCAAACTTATTTGACCTGTGAAGCTCTTTTAGTAACTAGAGTCTTGCAGGAATACACTGGGGAAAACTCAACTCCAAGCTAGCCAAAGTACACACTTTCTACTGAGGCTTCAGCCCAAAGGCAAAGAACATTGGTTGGTCCGTTTGTGCTGATCCCAAATCCTCATCAATGTATTTTCCCTACATAATACTAGTTCATTTTCTTTCCTCCTTCAGAGCCTCGCCACTTTGTTCCTCTCAAATATTATTCAGACTCGCTTTAAAATCAGGTATTGTCACTTGGTAAGAGCTTGATGGATTTCTTTTTACACTGTGTTGAGGTAGGATAGAACCTTTGATGTGGAAAAAATGAAATTCTTTTATTGTTCTATTAAAATGTCCTTTATGTTTCTGTTTGCTTTTCTTTTTTCAGTTATATTTAAGTAGTTGTACCAAAGGGGTTACAATTCCACATGTCAGTTAATGAGTATGACTCAGCCTGGTCAATGTTACCCCTTATTGTCTATTTTCATAACGCAAATAAACTATTTTGATCATATTTATTATTCACTTCTGTCATCAGTCCTGGACCCTCCCATTTGTATACTGTCTTCTCCAACAACATTTAATCCAGAAAAAAAAACGAAACTTTTTCATTGAGATATTGTGATCTAACAAGAGAATTAATGCTACTGTTATGCCAGAAACAGTTATCCCTGAGAATGAACTAATTCAAGCTATTGAAGAAGCCCACTTCGCATTCTATACAATTTGACTTCTGTACCCCTTGTCTTGCATATAAGCTTATCTCATTTGGGGAGCTGAAGGGGAAGAACAGTCATGGTGGGACAAAGGGTGAATCGATTCAGCAGTGATCTTCACTAGACACTATGTTGGAAATGAGCTATACAATTTGTGGGTGGGGGAGGAGGGAGATGGGAGGGGAAAACTGGGAGAGAACAAGGGAGGGGGCGGCACTGTTCAAAAGGAAATGTACTCATTATCTGCCTCTTGGAACTGTAACCCCTCTGCTCATCACCTCTGCGATAAAATTAAAAAAGAAAAAGACTAGAGGTCCTTGGGGTGCCTCATGTATGTATGCAATTTCAAGAGTCATCTTGTAAACAAAGCCATCCTGATTTCCATATACAATGTTCTGATTGTCTACTCCAGAAAAGAACAGAAGCCTGGCATTTCATTTTGCTAGCTTTCAAGGGTGACCCCTTAAGAACCACATTTGATAGAAATTTCCCTCTAATAATTTCCCAATGTCTCTCATGTATTAGCATGTCATTTTTTTCTTCTCCATGCTCCACATCCTTGCTGTTTGTATGATAGAGCATCCTGTAAACCTCATCATCCTGTAAACCTCATCATCCTGTAAACCTCATTTATGATAGTAACTTCATTGTCTATATTACTTTTGAATGCAGCATTCAAATATTCCTACCAATCTGATACTCAGCATAGGCTCTTCGTTATCTGATCACATGCAAACTTTCTTGCTATAACTCAGTGGAATTTTCATTTATGTTGATCCAAATCAATTCTCAAACAAGGAACAACAGTTATTTATATAGTTATATGTTTCCTAATAATTCCCTCCAAATAAATCCCAACATTGCTCGATAATGTTGCTCCTAGGTGTCCCATGATTGATTGGCAGCAAATGTTCACAGTAGAATCAGAACATGGGGTCTAGAGTTAGGCAGAAAATAAGTTCCACGCACACTGGAAAGAGAATTTTAAAGAACTTAGTGAATGGCTGTTTTAGGTTATGTGAAAATTAGGGAGAAGAGTAATGACATGGTGAAAGTATTGTTGCTAATCATAAGTGTGTTCCCCAGCTTATGCTTTAATACATAAAGACTATACAGAACACTTCAATGATGTTTCTTTTATGGACTTTAATACTTCAGATGTGACTTACTACAGCGATTGAGGCCTTTGAGATTTATAAGAATTCACCTACTTAAACCTGGAACTCTCTCTAAGAAACCATGGTAGGCACTGGAGTTTTAAAAGAAAAATCTCTGCCTTTGGGGAATTTGTCATCTACAGGACAAAGAAGAAAATAAAACACAACGTGTTCATAAGGGTATCAAGAATATTTATATAATAAATGGCTATATTGCACTATCATAGATAAAACTAGATATATCTTTCAAGAATTGCTGCTCAGACAGATGTGTCTTATATTTGCAGAACTGATTTGAAGGATATAGCTAGTCATTTTGTTTAATTTTTATCCTGCTTTCTCAAATAGCTCAAGCATAAATCATTTGGGGGTCCTCGATTTTACTCATCTTTTGGATTCTTTCTTCCAGAATCCAGTCATCTATGGACATGTGAAAGTATGTCTCATATGGTAGAGCTCTGATCTGATCAGAGCTCTCTGATCAGAGCTTTGATCATTGAGAGCTCTGATCGACTTTCCTTAGTGTTGTTATTATACTAAGTGATAGAATTTTGAATTGGAATTTTGTGAATGAGTTCATATTTCTCATTAAGCCTTGCTTCTGAGGCTAGTTGGAAAATAAGACCCCCAAAACGTAAATGACCTGTTTATGTCAAATCATTTGTAAATAATGGAATCCAAGCCTTCTAACAAATTCTGATTTCTGTCTAAGTTTTGTTTACTAAAATACTATTATCCTGTCTCGTAGAATATTCTACCATCTAACAATTTTATATACAAAAGTAACACAGGAAACAATAAAATACTTAGCTAAGTAAAAAAATCCCATTTGCGTATAGAAAGACCTTTCAATTTAGTCTTCTGACAAACCCTTTTGATCAGTTCTGCCCAAAAAGGAAGTAAGCTTAATTTGGCAAATATTGTTCTTAGTTAACTGGCATAGGCTTCCAGAGATGGCCACAGTCCTCACTGACGATTCATAGGCTTTCTACTAGATGAAAATGTTCTAAAATATTTCTGGGAACTCAGTAACAGCTCCACCAGTCTGAAATTCACTTCCTTTTTAATTTTACATGGGATTTTATATTCTACTTAGCACTATTTATTTTAGTTGGACAAGTATCTTTATTTTACTTTCTGGTTTTGTTCCAGTTATACATACATTTTCAAAGATTGCTTTCCTCTGAGATCATAGCTGAATGAATTTTTTCATATCCTGTACTCATACTCATTTGGTCCAGGATAATTTAATTCAATTAGTGTCCCCACAACTAAACAGGACTGAAATTCTCTTTAAATAGTTGTTATATCCTTTCACTAAATGGGAAACCTTCAGAGAGCCCTGCACATGCTCCAGATACTGTGCTGGGCCCTGAGATAATGATGTTATACATATGAATGAAGAGTTACAGCCTAACTCAGGAAAGAAATAATATGAGTGCAATGAGATAAGGCATATAATAAAGATCAGACAATGAGTCTAGGATAATAGAAATGAATAAGATCACTTTGTTTCTCAGGTCTTTTTTTTCCTAGAAAAATAGTAATATTGGTATTTATTTTGGCAGTTAAATGAGATAGTTTCAAATAGTTATGACAGTACCGAACATATCAAAAGGGCTTAATAAATGTCAGTTATTTTTGTTACTTATGGCTCTTGGTATTAATAAACATCAAAAGGACTTCCATAAACCAGATGCTGGTGGTTCATGCTGGTAATCCTAATGGTTCAAGAGTCTAACACCTAGAAGGTCAAGATGTGAAGCCAAGACAGTCAGAGAATTCTTCAAATCTCCTTCTTCAATTAGCCAGCAAAATACCAGACTGGAGAAGTGAATCAAATGCTAGCTGCCAGCTGTTAGCAAGAAAGCTGAGGTAAGAGCAAGAGTGAAAAGCCCTGAATTAGAGCCCCTGTACCAACACACACACACACACAGACACACACACAGACAACTTTAAGACATTGAGAATCTTCCTTTCTGTTCTTTATCCTTCCAGAAGACAGGTAGCACCAAAAAAAATATGGTGTCTACTTTCTAACTTCCTAAAATTCAAATGTTGAGGATAAAATGATGCCCTCCTTCCTGCCTATGAAAATTGCTCTAGCAACTGCCGGTGATCAGCTGCTCTGACTTAGTGCGTTCAGATAGAGATCACATTCACTCTGGAATAATGAAGACACTCCACATCAGAGGATGTGCAGGAAGAGATGCATGGGTCCATGGGAAAGAGTGCTGAATGATTAGCCAATCCATTTTGGGAACAGGAGGGAAAGGGTCAACATCAAAGTAATTTGACTGCTAACCTTGGTCCAGCTGTTTCCTATAGAAAGAATGAGCTGGCTCAAACTCTCCGCTGACAAGTTGCTCTGAGGTTTGTCTGGACAATCCAGAATGCTATACTCTCCAGGCAGAATTGTACCTCTTAGCATACAAGTGTATGAATAATAGACTTGTGCCCCAAATATCGGTACAGAAATGTCGTGAGCAGCTTGGCTATTTTCCTATCATAGGATTTATTTATTCACTTAAAAAAAAAAGGATATCGTGTTGTAGTTTTTGGCTGAGGGATAAAAACAAACAGGATCATACCTTCAGGATGCTTGAATTTATTTGGAGGAAGTTAGTGGCAATATAAATAAACAAGGAAGTACCAAACACTGCATAAGTAAAATGGAAAACATAAAACCAAGTGGAGTAGAATATGGCTATCTGGACATTGGGCCAATATTCAAAAAGACCACAATATCTGTGAATAAGAATCCAATGCAGGGTTCCAGAAAGAGGCAGAGACAAGTAAGGAGATACTGGGACAAAGGTAGGAATGTGGGTAGTATTTTAGCCATCTAACCTCAACTCAGACTCAAGATAGCACAGGACAAAATGAGTCTGAGAAGGAAGGCAATATGGCTGAGGTTATTTTCCCGCCAATGAGCGTAGGAAGCATGTATTTGCAGATGAAGAATGTAAAGACCAACCCTGAGCATCAAATATTATTAAGAGAGCAGACCAGGTAGACCAACTAAAACTTCTAGAGGGTTGTAGTTGGCCTTGCTATTTCAGTTCATATTGATCTAGGGTAAGTACAGCCCTATTGATAGAGATGAATGGCAACCAGGAAAAAGAGCTTGACATTTACAACTATTGGATCCTAGGATAATAACCTAAAGACACAGAGTAGAAAAGGCCACACTTCCTTTGCTACCAAAACTTAGCTACCTTTTCTAACTGCACATTTAAGTTTGCACGTACTTGATTCTTTCCTGGGCTGATCTAAGACATATCATTACATCCACTGCAAAAGGACTACCATTTATGGCTGGGTAGATGATTGATGGTAGATGTGTTTTCTTTTAATATGCAAACCTTTATTTTCCAAGTCTCTTAAATTAGTGGCTATTAGTAATAGTCACAATGTGCACTCAGACTTTGTATCTCCCGTTAAGAACACATGGCCAAAAATAACTTTATACAAATATTCTGGAAATTCTTAACTTTTCCAACTGATGAGGGATAATATTGATAGAGATTATTTTTCATGAATACTTAAAGTGCATGATATTAAATATTGACTTGGGGATATTATTTGAATCCAAAAACTAATTCTAGAGATTGAGGCAGGAAGACGATAAATTAACTTCTGATGGATTCTATATTACAATCCTTTGGCTCATCTCTAAATAGCCTGATAAAATAGTAGCAAAATTAAATGAAGCAATTAATTAAACATACATTTGTGGTCCGTCTTCACCCCTCTTTATTTTGGAGTCAATTATTTTTTTTAAAAAATGTTCCTAGTCCAGCTATTTCACTGTCTAGCCATGTAACAAATGTGGTTCTAAAAATGTTGGAAGTTCTACCGAAACAGTTGTTATAAGTGTGAGTTTTCATTATCTCCTAAAGCTGAGAGAGATAAAAACAGTACTTTAGATTGTGGAATAAAATAGGAAACAGATCTAAATTCAGCTGACAAAAAATTACTTTGATCTTAATGCAGTATAATACGTGTTAATATTTTGGAAAATTAATATTTTCAATATTTGTTCAAAGTTAATTTTCTGGTTTAAACAAAAAACATACTCCTTCCTATGGGCATTATCTTCTGTTGCACTCTGTGAAAGACAGGAAAAAACCCTTTGTGCGTAATTTGTATCATGATAGAAAAACCTACATATAAGACATACTTGGAGCTGGGTACTGGTGGCTCATGTTTGTAATCCTAGAAACTGAGCAGACAGAACTAAGGATCAAGGTTCAAAGCCAGTCCAGTCAGGAAAGTCCATGAGACTCTTATCTCCAATTAACTACCAAAAAGTTGGAAGTGGAGCTAAAGCTCAAAGTGATAGAGTGCTATCCTTGAGCAAAAAAAGCTCAGGGATAGCACCCAAGCCCTGAGTTCAAATGTCAGGACCAGCACGCGCGCACACACACACACACACACACAATACATACTGAAAATTTCCAGTGTGAGTAAAGGTAGCTTGCATGGTATGCAGTTACACCTTGAGTACATTCTTTGCCCTATGAAGACAGCCTGTTACTTTGTGTCCCACCCTATAGGTTCTATACCTCCAATATCAGCCATGGATTGTTTGCTGAATTACGGAGAAAGAAAAAATCAAATCTGGGGGGGAGAGGTGGGGAAAGAGGGTGGGTAAGCATGAACAGAACATAAGAAAGCCTCAAAGAGGAGGGAAGCATGTAATCCTCTGGCCCAATTAGACTTCCACAAGTCTAAGGAGGGAAGGCCAGAAAGCCAATAAGAGCAAAATCTGGATGGGCATTGGAGTAGAAGCCATCAGGAAGGACTTGAAAGGAACAGAATGACTCAAAGGTCAGCCTGATCTTGGAGGCCCCATCGCTGTCAAATCTGGTGTAGAGTAGCGCTGCAGGGAGCCCCTGGCACTTAATGCCTTTAGTAGGATGACAGGTAAAGTGAAAATGAAGATTTGAAAGGATCAGGACCAGGAGTTCCTAATTACCCAATCTAGACAGGTATGGGTTCTTCTATGTATGTTTAGCTATTCTTGAAGTTTTTTTTCTGTATTTTTCCAAACTATTTTGGCTGGTGCATACGGTGCAGACTGAGGTACCGCGAGAGAGAAGGCCGGTGAAAGTGGATACACATTGCTAACTTTGTCCTGGTAATAACAGCTACTGTTTGACGTGAGGGGATATAGAGTAACAATTGAGGTCAAATGAATGAGATCATGAAGCCTGGAAAAAGAAAGAGATCTGAGGATTTTGTACCTTAGGCATAATTTTCCAACATGGTAGACAGAGGAAGGAGAACATTTTAATGAAAAGGTTAGAACCTTGTGAAAGAAAAAAGATGACTCATTAGTTTTAGGATATACAGGTTTAAACCACAAGTAGACCTAACCCTCATCTGAATGTGGATGCAAGTTAGAAATCAAGAAGGATTCAAATCAACTCACCTAGTAGTTTGGAGGCTGAATATTTTGTCCGACTGAGTTTCTGCTGGGTTTGAAAGCATCTGGGTGGAAGTGAATCTCAGAAGTCAACCTCCTGGCATCCTCCTGCAGTACAATCCTAACTCACAGCCAGAACTTCCAGCAATGCCTTCATCGCTGGCGACCAATTCTCAGAGCAAAGGGATTCTTCCTGGCTCCAAGACAATCTCTGGAAGAATCCTCTCAGTGTAGACTCTGCAGTGATAACCTGACCATAGAGCAATTTGGTATCAACTCTTAACACAGTGCAAGAGGAATTGTGCTTTCGCTGAGCTCACAGGGACTGCACCTTCCAGATGGGCAACTTTTGAATGTAAGAGAAAACCATCAGGAGCCAGCAGGCAGCAATGGCAAAGACAGAGCGCCTTGACAAGAACCCATGGGCTGAGAGACATGTGTGGGCTTTGATTCTTGATAGTCCATAAACTTCTTGAAAGACAAGATGTGGGAATGGGAACACAGAACATTGTAATGTTTGGCCAACTATTGAAGATCACTAGTTCTTAAAAAAGAGAGAGAAAAAGATGGAAGGAAGGAAAGAAAGAGAGAGAAGAAAAAGAAAGGAAGGAAGGAAGAAGGAAGGAAGGAAGGAAGGAAGGAAGGAAGGAAGGAAGGAAGGCAGACAATCAGACAGGAAGGAAGGAAGGAGAAAGAAAGAAAGAAAGAGAAAGAGAGAAAGAAAGAAGGAAGGAAAGAGAGAAAGAAAGAAGGAAGGAAAGAAAGAAGAAAAGAAGTCAGGGTGACTGAAATAACTATATCTGACTATAGCACTTACAGGAACTACACAGTTCCTAATTTTTCCTCCAGGATAAACTTTCTTTTTTATTCTGTCTCCAACTAGTCAACTATGGATAATAATATTGATTGCTCCCTCCTGGTTTACACTTAAGAAAAATAAAATAAAGCTCTTTCTAAATAGAAAGTACTCTGTAAAGACTAAAAAACGATAGAAACCCTCTCCAGCTTGTTGATATGGGAGGATGTGTTTTGACTTTGCGATCTTTCTTGAGGGACTGTTCACGGAGACTCGTATCTATGTGTCTCTTCCTATTGCTTCATTTGTCTTCCTCTTTCTACTGTAATAGCCCTGTCTCCCGTTCTCACTTCCCCCGGTATCAGAAAAATGTCTCCCTGTTGCTGGCTCTGCACATCTCTCCATCTTGGTTAGTTCATCTTATTTAATTTCATGCTCTCTACAGACCTTCTCTTCTTCTGTCATAGATCTTACTTTGAAAAATCTATTGCGCTTTTTCAGGTCTCTGCTCAGCCCTGCCTTGTCCACCTCTCTGACATCTCATTTCTTTCACTGTTCCCCCTGTACCGTGCTGCCTTTATTTAATCCTCTACAAAGGGTGAAGTGGGAAAGGGTGAGCTTATAAATTATAGAAGGAGAACAAAATCTTTCTACTAGTGAAATGGTGTTCTGTGGATCTAATTTGTCAATATATTGTTTAGTACCTCACAAAATCGGACATGCACAATATGTCATTAAAAATTGAGCAACTCAGAAGACATAAATTCCAACTGATTATAGGTCGAAGAAGCACCAAATTCACACATTAGAGACACGTTGATGGAGATGCATTTGCTTGAGGATTTAAAATCATATTACTGACACTTCAAGAAAGTATTAGGTCCTCAGTCCCTGGGTATATTTTGGAGGACAGCATAGTGTCATTGCAATAGAAAATGAAACCTTGAAATTAGAAATGCTCTGGCTTACTTACAAGTATCTACATGTGGGGAAATCTGTGGGGAACACAGGTAGCAAAGATGGCCCTGAGAGGAAGTTGAGTGGGCAGAGCCGGATTTGTTCAGGTTCAGTGTGTAAACAACTCATGGAAGCTTAGGTGCATGATAAGGTATGGCCTTTCAGTGATTGGTTGGTTCCATTTCCTCTCCTCCCACGCAGTCTTTTGCTTTAAAAAGGGGATGTTCCCTGTTAATAAACGAGTTCCTGCGTGACTTGACTCCCGCTGCGTCTGATTGTCTCCTGGGCTAAGGGAGGCTGGGGAACGGGCGGCCGCACTTACCCCTCTTACCCCTCCTCGGACCCCGTCCGTCCAAAGACAGACGAAGACCCAACATCTACACAGTGAGCTTTGTACACATCTAGGAGAGACAGTCAGAAGGGCAGTGTGAAGCAAATGTTTAATGATTTACGTAGCCCACGAAGTTTGAAGATGGGGATTTACCCAAATGACCTAAGTGTTCACTCAAGAGCTGCTGAGAACGCACTTGTTCGGGTGTCACGACTGTTCTGTGTACACTGCCTTCTTCTCAAAGCACAGAGAAGGCTTTCATGCAAACGAATCACAGCTAGCTTTTTGCAATAGGCGGTGCCTTTTCCATAAAATATGCCCTCCACGAGGACTTTTAAAATGTTATGATCAGGAGAATGACTCCAGCTGTAACTTCGAAATGACTGAAATTGTTCTCTTTTGGGCAAAACCAAACCAGCTTTGACATTTTAAATGACTTTCTGAACCACAAATTAAGAAGAAAAAAAACTCCAAAAACCAAAAAGCAGATAATTAACAGCATAAAAAAGTAAACAATTCACAGTGACTTGTTAGGACAGATCTGACAGGCATCTTCTCTTTTCTCCTTCCTTGCTCCCTGGTATTTTCTCCTCTTGTCCCATAATTTTAGTTTCTTGATAAACTATGACTTGATTTATTTGTGATTTTAAGAATGTGTGTGTGTGTGTGTGTGTGTATGTGTGTGTGTGTGAGTCATGGGGCCTGAACTCTGGGCCTGGGCCCCTCAGCTCTTCAGCTCAAGGCTAATGCTCTACCACTTGAGACACAGCGCCACTTTTGGCTTTATCTGCTTATGTGCTGAGGAATGGAACCCAGAGCTTCATGCATATAAGGCAATCACTCGACCACTGAGCCACCTTCCCAGCCCCTGATTAAGAATTCTTAATTCTTTATTGGAAGATATTTTAGATCATTATATGGACCAATTCCTTGGTTCTCCTATAAAAGATGTTAGCTGGGTGCTGGTGGCTCACACCTGTAATCCTACCTATTAGGAGACTGTGATAGGAGGAACATAGTTCTAAACCAGCTTGGGCAGGAAAGCCCATAAGACTTATCTCCATTTAGCCCTCCTCAAAGCCAGAAATGAAGACACTGTGGCTCAACTGGCAGAGTTCTAGTCTTGTTCAAAAAAGCTCAGGGACAGTGCCCTGTGCTAAGTTCAAGCCCCAGGACCAGAGAGGAAAAAGATGGTAATAATGTCCTCTGTTTGTACAAGATTTCCTCCCATCCATTACAAATCAATGAAGTCATTACTTATCAAATTCAGCATGTGTGTACCATGAACTTTCCTGCCCTCAGGAACTAAATACTAAAGCACCACACTTGGAATGCTATCATGAGCTTTCTATCTGAAGCAGCCAATTACTAAAAACTGTTGAAGAACAAAAATAAAACAGGTAGGAAAATAAAATAAAGGAAAAACTTCAACATTATCCTTCCAAGTGCTTATTTTCCTTTGAGTGATTTTCTGGGTTTCTAAGTTCTTATGGACAGAAAACATCATATAAGAAGAAGATAGAGTCCACTAGTATAGTACCCATATGACTCCTATTATAATAAAAGCCATTTCCCAATGTGATAATGAAGCGCATTATTTTGTGCGATTAATATACATTAATTTAAAATGTTTGCTCTGGACAAAATCAAGACGTTATCGGATGTCGATGCAAAGATGCAAATGAGAGATGTGTGAGTGTGCATGTGTGTCTCACAAGGTGATTTTTATGCACCCTGACTTCTCTAGTACTTGATTAAAAGACTAGACATTTACCCTTGAGATTTGTTCCTTGGCCTAATGCACTCTAATTGCAACAGAACGCTCGATTCAGCAAGGAGGAGCGCTGTTGGGTAATAAATTTGGGTCACTGCAGAGTTCATCATGGAGTCCTTGGCGGCAGGAGATAAAGCTCTGGTTAGTTCATTTCTAGCTTTGAATTGTGGTGTCTGTGGTCCTCTACCCGATGATATTAATAGAGCTAAACGTACACCGCCCTAAGCCGTTCCCTTCCCACTGTCTAGGCAGTATCCCCTTTCTAGAGAACATTTCTTATAACAGTCATGAGTCACGCGTGTGCAAGTATGAGCTGTGCGAGGAAAAAGCACTTCCCTATTTTTTCAGCCCTTTCTTCTCCTTACCTGCTTTCTATAATCAGCGTTTTTTCAAATTTTCATTCCCTTTTGTGTTGGTACTGAGGCTTGAGTTCAGAGCCTGGGTGCTGACCCTTAGCATTTTTTTTTTTTTTTTTGCTCAAGGCTGAAACTGCACTCTGCCACTTGAGCCACAGCGCCACTTCCTGCTTTGGGGTGGCAAATTAGAGCTAAGAGTCTCAGACTTTCCCATCTGTGCCGATTTTGAACCACGATCCTTAGATCTCCAACTCCTGAGTAGGTAGGACAAATCAGAATGAAAGTGGCTCTTTACATAAGTTCTTTCATCTATGTCTGTGATAGAAAATCAACTGGGACTCCAATACAGTGTTTTCTGAAATGTTTCTCACACTAATCAGGTGTGCAAACGAGCTCAACGGCGCGTCACTGCTTTGTGCTGGCTGCGTTAGCCTTCCACAGCAGTTTCTTTTTTGCCAAGTGTTATCTCCTCTCCCTCTCTCTCCCTCCCCTCTCTCTCCCTCTCTCCCTCCCCTCTCTCTCCCCCTTTCCCTCTTTCTGTCTTGCACAGGTGCTCAACTTCCTGCACTGAAAGTCCAACACAAATCCAGCATTCATTCATTCTTGAGTTTAACTTAATGTATTGTTCCTGAATTATTGTCTGACTAGAAATTGGGAGAAGAAATTCAATAAAAGGAATTCAAGGAGTAGAGCAAAAAGCAGACGTAGAGGTGGAATGTTCTTCACTCTATGGAGTAGGCTTCAGATTGGTGGGTGCCCCTTTTGAAGACCTTTGTCTTACACGGCTGGGTAAATCTTGTTAAGGGAAGAGAGCAGGAAGGGCACAGTGGAAAGTCTGCCTGCTAACTCTTGGAGGGAAAGAAGCGTCTTTGTACAGTCTTAGCAGCATGAGACTGAAATGCTCACCTTACCTTGCTTCATATTGATGAAAATTCTACACCTTTCACAGAAGAGTAATATAAGATGAGCACTGGTGGCGTCCTCTGTAGTCCTAGCTACTCAGGACATGGAGATGTGGAGGACTGGGGTTCAAAACAGAGTAGAAAAGTCCTACGACTTCCCCACCAATTATCCAGTTAAAAAAAATCAACACTGGAGGCATGGCTCACGTGGTTGAGTGCCAGCCATGAGCAAGAGAGCAGAGCTAGTATGAGGCTTGGAAGACCAAAAAACAGGTTTTGTTAAAGAAAGAAAAAAGACAATATCACAGGCACCCCTCTTAGTTATTTACTTGTTATCTATGTTTACGATTCTTTCTCTAGCTCTGTCTCTCTGTCTCTATCTCCTCTCTCCACTTGCCTGCCTTGCCATGTTCTATCTGTGTGTGTGTGCATGTGTCTGTGTATATAGCATACATCTGTACATGCATACATATATAGTGTATATATTTATATATGTTCTATTTTACAGAGCATTAACTTTTCTAGTCCTGCATAAAAGTATAGAATAACTGTCCTCTGCAGGTAAGTTATAGAGAAAAATCCTTATGATTGAAAATATGTCCCGGCAAAATAAAGGAAAAACTCAGAACAGCAAAAGAGCACTCTAAGTGCTTTGCAATCAAGAATAGGCAAACGAAAATACCCCAGAGATATAGGTGCCCAGAGAAACCAAGAATCAAATGGCCCAAGACTGTGAGAATCTTCCACGGTGCCAGAGACCAGGTTCCCAATCCTATGTCCCCTAAATCTGCTGGGTGTCTTCCCACAGACCGAAGGCAAAGTACATAGGCCTTCATTCCTGATAGTATCAAATCTTCTGAAAGGAGACTGAAGGTTCTTCCTAAAACCACAGTATTTGAGAACCAACTATTGATTTTGCAAACAACAAACATTCTTTATAAATGACTTTGAATAGGTCTCTGACCTTCTCTGTCTCAATTTTCCCCTCTGAATTATGGGATAGTATCTATTATGAGTGGTTCTGGGAGACCTGTATTAAGCTAACATATGCAGAGCGCTTGAATGCACGGGACCTACTGGACAAATTTCAAGTCTCTACTGTCTTTTGTCTGAAATGGAAAAAAAACTCTTTTGTCTTACAAAGAAAATGGATTTTAATACGCTGGCAATGGGATTGGAATTTTATTAAAATATGGACTATATTCAATTATTATAAAATATTATTATAAACTCCATTCTATTATTAAACTAGTAGAAGCCAGGCAGCAGTGGCTCATGCCCATAATCACAGCTCCCGAGTGGCCTGAGACCTGAGGACTGTGATTCATAGCAGGCCTGGGAAGGAAAGTCCATGGCTCTTATCTCCAGCAAAAAGCCAGAAGTGGAGCTGTGGCTCAAGTGGTAGAGTACCAGCTTTGAGTGAAAAAGCTAAGGGACAGTGTCCGGGTACTGAGTTCAAGGCCGAGTACTGGCGCACACACACACAAACACACACACACACACACACACACGTATGTCTACATACACATATACACACATATCCTATATCCACAAAACACCTTTTAGGGTGCTTATTGTAGTGGCATGTATTCTTCTTTCATTGTTTTTCTTTCTTTTTTTTTTCATTTTTCTACAAAAAGAATGTTAGAGTCATTTATTTCCCTGCAAGAAGTACTGTGGATGTCTTTGTAAGTCTGATAGCATTATCTGACAAATAATCAATGTTTGGCTGTAACCCAAGGGCCCCCAGAGCTAGAGGACATTACTCAGCTCCCTGGCATAGGAAAGGAGGCAAATGCAGCCTGAATTGTCTTCTGCACAGGAACTATGGTGTGATTTTCGCTGAAGACTCTCCGTCATAGCTTTTCCCACAGGGTTGGATGTGAGGCTCCGGATTCGTTTGACTATTCATCACCTTCTCTTTGCACTCTGCACAGCTTTTCTCTCACCAACTTATTGCGGTGGGGGCCCCGCGGGCTGCTTCCTGGCGTGTATCAGGAAAGTGACAGGGAAGCGCCATGTCCTGGTGCTTTTCATTTTGCAAGAGGTGTAAAGGACCTTTCCACAGACCCACAATAAGACTGGAATCTGAAAGGAGTGTGGGGCCCAGGTAGAAAACACAGTTCAATCTAGCTGACATAAATACTAATAGGATGGAATAACTTGAGTGGATGTAGAACAAATAAATCAAATTCACTCACACTTAAATATATGAGACGATTGCAGAGGCAGAGAGCGTGACTAAAGATATGATTTCTTTCTGGTAAAGCCCAGCAAAATTGAAATACTTAATACCATTGTCCAAAACCACTTTCAGAAAAAAACACAGGTTTAGAAATTCTTCCTTGTCAACCAAAATACATGATTGCTCTGTTAACTGTGAAAGGTGAAGTACGTAACATGTGAACCCGGAAACTTTCACCAGTCTACTCTTAAACTACAAGAAGAAGAAGAGGTACAAGCTGGGTACAGGTGGCTCATGCCTATAATCTGTGCTACTTAGGAGACTGAGATCTTAGTATCACAGTTCAAAGCCATCCTGGGGAGGAGAGCCTGTTAAACTCTTATCCTTAATTAACCCACAAAATACTGGAGGTGTGGCTCAAATGGTAGATTGCTATCTTTGAGCATTTTTGCACCCAGGTCTATTAAGCCCTAATAGTGTGCACGTGTGAGCACACACACACACACACACACACACACACAGGAGAAACATATAACTGAACATATAAGGTTTTATATAATTACATACATGATCTCTTATCTACTTGACTTTGCAAAATACGTTGCAAGTAGAAATCTGGAATTAGGGAGAATGCTCTTTAAGGTTGAAAACCAAGTGGGCATAAATAAGCATAGTATAATGAATTTTTAAAAAAACATATTGTGTATACAAGTCAAGGACTGTGCACATCGAGGCTGACTGCCGTTTTGTTATTTTTGAGGGATCTGTCACATCAAAGCTATTGTTGAAGGAAGAATGGGGAACTTCAGTGGGACGTCCCTAGCGAGACTCCATGGAGAAGAGCCCAGGAGTGGGGCAGGGAGAGTTCAGGGTGACACTGGGGTCACGGGAGTTTCCCCGAGAGTCTGTGATTATCAAGAGTAATGGCCCCAGGAACGGTGTTTGCACTTACAACAGTATCCCGGACAACAAGGTAAAGAATTTGAGAGCCTGACCTAGGAGGCTTGCAAAGTGAGCTACTCCAAGAATATTAACTTGATAAATGAGGTTCTAAATTCCTCCTCTCAGCTCTTTGAGCCACACAAGAGACATTGAAGGCTCTGGCTTTCTGCATGCTGGCCCCATTCTATAGATTGTTCCCAAAGAAGTCAGCAGTTCTAATTCTAAACAAAGACTGTTCGTGGTATAGCAAACCTTCTGCAAATAGCTTTGTCATTTTATGTGTTTATGTTTTACATCATTTAAAGCCTTTTGATGTTTGAATCTAAGAGTATACTGACAAACACGGTAATAGTCATTCCAGACTGAGCAGGTGATATAAACAGAAAAACACAGTGAATTCGGTGTAATGTCCTAAAGTCAAATGCTTCCACAGCTGCCAGTGGCTCATGCCTGCAATCCTAGCTACGCAGGAGGCTGAGTTCTGAGGATCAAGATTGGAAGCTAGCCTGGGCATAAAACATCTGTGACACTCTTAGCCACCAAAAATTGGAAATGAGACTGTAGCTCAGGTGTGTAGCTTCAAGAGTGAAGACCTTGAACAGAAAATGGTCCAGGCTCTGAATACTAGTACAGAAAGAAGAAAGAAAGAGAAAAAGAGAGAAAGAAAAATGGGATGGAGGGAAGAATGAAAGAGAAAGAAGGAAAGAAAAAAAGAAAGAAGGAAGGAAAGAAGGAAGGAAGGAAGGGAAGAAAGGAAGGAAGGAAAGAAGGGAGGGAGGGGAGAAAGAAAAGAAAGAAGAAAGGAAAGAAAAAGAGAGAAGAAAAACAAAAGAAAGAAAGCAGGAAGGAAGGGAGGGGAGGGAGGGAGGGAGGAGGAAGAGCCACTCTGAATGTAGACCTCTTAAGCAACTGACCTTGACAGCCTCTGAGGCGCCACCAAATAGTCAGAACTAACATTTCACTGCCAGGATGAGGCAGAAGGCAAAAGTTCAGGACCAGCCTGGGAGATATAATAGGACTATGTTTCAAGAAAAAAAGGAAGGAAGGCAGGAAGGCAGGAAGGAAGGAAGGCAGGAAGGAAGGAAGGCAGGAAGGCAGGAAGGTAGGAAGGAAGGAAGGCAGGAAGGCAGAGGTAGGAAGGAAGGAAGGCAGGAAGGCAGGAAGGCAGGAAGGCAGGAAGGTAGGAAGGTAGGAAGGAAGGAAGGAAGGAAGGAAGGCAGGAAGGAAGGAAGGCAGGAAGGTAGGAAGGCAGGAAGGCAGGAAGGTAGGAAGGAAGGAAGGCAGGAAGGCAGGAAGGCAGGAAGGCAGGAAGGTAGGAAGGTAGGAAGGAAGGAAGGAAGGAAGGAAGGCAGGAAGGTAGGAAGGAAGGAAGGCAGGAAGGCAGGGAGGCAGGGAGGCAGGGAGGGAGGGGTGGGAGGGAGGAAGGGAAAAAGGGAGAATTATAAGGAAGGAGAGGAGGGACAAACTAGTATTTTATAATCCAAAACCAGGACCGTCCTCTGTACTTTCCTGCTGCTTTTCTACATTTCAATCCTTTCTGGAATTCTTCCTTCCACCAAGCTAGTCAGCAAGAGGGTCAGAATGCTGAAGAGGATCCGGCTGCTCTAGACATTGGCTTAAAAACTTTCATTCCTTTTATGACTAACAATTTGCTCGCGAGTCCGTGTGTGTATGCGCACACATGCATACCTGTCCTGGGGCTTGAATTCAAATCCTGGAGGTCTCACTTGGCTTTTGTTGGTGGTGGTGTTGGCTCAAGGCTAGTACTTGAACCACAGCTCCACTTCCAGCTTTTTCCTGATTGATAGATAAGAGTCTCACACATTTTTCTGCCCTGGATTGGCTTTGAATTCCGGTTCTCAAATCTCAGCCTCCTGATTAGCTAGGATTACAGTCATTACCAGCACCGGCTCACTCTCATGATGCTTTCTCATTGGACAGAAGAATTTCTTCTTGTTCATCCCCAAGGATAACATTTGGTGACCTTGAACTCTGAGCATTGAAGACGTCATGCCTTGACCTGAGCACCTGTCACTGTCACCAGGTAAGGCTCTCGCTTTGAAACATACCACAGTTGGTAAAGGAAACTCTGCTGTTAAACCAACCCAGCACAAAGTCGGCATTATTTATTTATGCTGTTACATGAATCATCTGTACTTTCCCTGATAAGCCCTGGGCTGTGTGTCTTTCATTTCAGCTGACATTTTGCTGCCATTTTCCAGGCTAAGTAACTACTGTGCAATCACTCTGAGCTGATGCATGGTCATTGTTTTGCACAAAATGGATTTTTAAGTCAGTTGAAAGGCTTTCTGAAGAATATAATTTGACAAAGTAAATTTTTGCCCATATAACAGAAATCAGCCAGCACGGCACCAAATGTATTTTTTAAGATAGCTAAAAGGATTTCTGCAGAGAGTTTGACAAAGTATTTTACTTTTGTGCACAAAGCAAAAATTGATTAGTTTTGAACAAAAAGGATTTCTCAGGATGCTGAAAGGCTTTTCTCTGGAATTAAATATATTCTTCAACTTGCAGGATAAGGTATTTGAAAGTAGAGTCTTTGAGAAGACAAATAGTTGTCAGTGACATTTTTTTTTCAGGAACAAGTTAAAAGAGTCTACTTAAATGACATTTTCAACCACCTAAACCTGGTTTGGTGCCAGATGTCTTGCTGCTCCCAGAAAGATGACCCATTTTTCAGTGTCTGAGGCGTATTGCATGATTCATTCGCTTGTTTGATCCGGCTCCTCACTTGATAGAAATCACTGAGCAGACATTTCACTGAACACTCATCCGCCTTCACTTTAACTGTAGGAGACAAGAAATCTGAGCAAATTGAAGGGCATGGATTTTAACTTAAATTGTTTAGCTTCAGGGAAATGTGGCTGACAATCTTTCAATATCCACACTGCTTCTATCTGAAGAGAGGAACTGATTTAGAAACATGCAAACTTCTACGAACAGTGATTCAGTATTTTCTTAACACACCAGTCTGCTGCGGGGGAAGCTTTTAAGGCTAGGGGATCAATGTGCCATTTGCTCTAAAAGTGGTAGACATTATATATGTGTGCAGGTGTGTGGGGGGGGGGTATGTGTTTGTGTGCAAATGCCCACACAGGATGCGGGGGAGTGAGATAGATCAGCAGGTGTGCGCTATAGTTCTCACACCAACAAATTTGAGGGCGGGGTCTTTTCTTACAGAGATTGCTGTTTGGAGTAGGTCAAAACTAATGAGTTACTCTGAACAAATTATGAAGAATTTAACAAGAACACCAGGGAAAGGAAACATGTTTTGTCAAGGTGGGGTGTAAAGAAGGAAAGAGAAGATGGGCAGAAGAATGGAGATAGGAAGGGGGTGAATATTGGCATTACAGTTGATGTAAATATCTGAATGTGGAGCCATGTGTGAGTGGATGGGCGGGCTTTGAGGGAGAAGGATGTTAGAGGTAACACCGGTCATGCATTGTGTGCAGAAACTGATTTGTTGCACTTAAGCACCTTTGTACAACCACTTAAAGACAATAAAATACATATTTTAAGATCCTTTTTCATGCTTTGTAATTTATTGCTACAAATTTTGGATTTGTCGGGGTGGGGGTAAGTGCTGGGGTTTGAACTCAGCTTCTTACACCTGCTAGGCAGGTACCCTTACCACTGGGCCACACTACGAGCCTTCTTGCTGAGTATTTTCGACACGGGGTCTTGCTCTCGGCTGGGATGGTGTATGTGTGGCAGGGGGGTCAGGAGAGGGTATACAATCTATGTGATACTTATTGAAGTAGCTAACAGCTGCATGCATGCATCAACAGAGCATGCTTGCCCTTGAGAAGGGACCTCTTGATCTTTTCTGCTTGGGCTGACCTCGAACCAATCTCAGCAGGCCAACTTGTTAGGATTATAGGCGTGAATTAACAATACCCCAAATACGAGGCTTTTTATCCCCCCAATTGTTTGTCTTCTTTGTCTAGGCTGATGTGAAGGTAGAGTAAAGCCGTCCTTGCCAAGTCATTCCTTGGTTATATCATAAACTAAAACACAAAGTCAAAGCTAAAGGGCTTTCATTATGAGTAAGTTGCTGACACTTTTAAAATGGCATTCTGGGGCTGGGAAGGTGGCTCAGTGGTAGAGTGCTTGCCTTGCATGCCTGAGGCCCTGGGTTCGATTCCTCAGCACCACATAAGCAAAAAGAAAAAAAAGCCGGAAGTGGCGCTGTGGCTCAAGTGGTAGAGCGCTAGCCTTGAGCTGAAGAGCTGAGGGACAGCGCCCAGGCCCAGAGTTCAGGCCCCACGACCAGACCAAAAAAAAATAAAATAAAATGGCATTCTAGTCTATTAGTTCTTTTGTACCTAGAACTTAAGGGCAGGTTTGATTGATTGATTGATTTGCTAGTACTAGGGCTTGAACTGAGGTCCCTTCGCTTTTTCACTCAGGGCGGGCACCCTACCCCATAAATCACTTCTGGCTATTGTGGGGGTGGGGGGGCATTAATTAAAGATAAGAGTCTCAAGAACTTTCCTGCCTGGGCTGGCCTCAAACTGCCATCTTCAGATTTCAGCCTCCTGAGTGGCTAGGATTACAGGTGTGAGTCACTGGCATCTACCTGGTAGGGAGTTTACCTTTCAAAATGTCCTTACTTAATAAGACAATACATCTGTTTGAATCAAGTCCCTGGTCTGTTTGCATTAATTGGCATAGGAGATTGAGTACTCAAAACTTACTTTTATCTTCTTTTCTGGATCTCTGCTAAGTGAGCCAAGGTGAACAGAATCCTAGTATCCACAAGACAGTCCTTTATGTGTTCATAAACAAGGATGATTAGAGATAGAAAACGATAATGAGGGGGTCAGCTCTTTCTAAGAGGAGGAACTCACGCCCACACATGTGCTCATGTTTGTACCATTATTGAGGCTCTAAAACTTGAGGACAAATGGTAAACACAGTTTCTTTATTGACCAAATTCTCTGGCAGGCCAGCAAAACAAAACAAAAATAATATGAACCTGTAGGACTTGGAATTATCAGTCTGCTTTTGTTATGTGTATACCAGGGTGCCCACATCAGGGCCTCACCTTTTCCTCACAGCTGGTACTTTACCACTTGAACCATGACTCCAGCCAAGCTTTTTGCTGGCTAATTGGAGATGGAATCTCCCCGTCTTTTCTGCTTGGAGCTGGCTTTGAACCGCACTCTTCCAGTGTTCGGCCTCCCAAGTAGCTAGGTTTATAGGTGTGAGCCACTGATGCCCAGCTATTAGACTATTTTTACGAAGATATTAACACAACATGTTCAGTTTCACCTGCTGCCTTGACTGATTCCTCATGGTGTCTTAACCACATTGTCACACGAGTTTAAAACGGCAGTGTTAATGGCTCGTGGCTAATCAAAGTGGGCCATTCAATGCAGACATTAGAAATTGGGTGGCAGTAAATAGGTGAATGCAACAGGAGCTGGTGTCTGGGTGTGCAAGGCCCTAGAGAAAGCAGAACGTTGGGCCGTGCAGCAGGAAGAACCAGATCCTCAATCCTGGGAGGAAGATGGGCGTCGGGCAAGGTGAAACCACACGCTCACTGTCAAATGAATATTTGATGCCATACTGATTGTGGGTGTGAAATCGATGAGGCCGGCCCTTAAGATCGAAACGGCAGGGAAAGCTGCACATATTTTAGAACACTGCCAAAGCGGAATGACTTCACAACAACATCAACGCAGGGTGAGCTCAGATGGGCTGAGAAGCCGCCCAGCACTGAGAGAAAGAGAGGAA
Source organism: Dipodomys ordii (assembly GCF_000151885.1). Classification (NCBI taxonomy): domain Eukaryota; kingdom Metazoa; phylum Chordata; class Mammalia; order Rodentia; family Heteromyidae; genus Dipodomys; species Dipodomys ordii. The sequence goes on along the minus strand of NW_012267243.1, from coordinate 13,627,022 downwards.
AATGTAACTGTCCATGAGGGACTACTTCATGATGACAAATCGTGGTGTTTTGCTCAGCAAATGGAGAATATAAAGCATCCGAGCTGCTGAGAAATAAATAGTCATGGAAACCCAGATCTTAGCCATTGCTCACTCCCAAGATGCAACTAATGTGAAGAAAATTACACCAGAGAAAGCAGTACTTTTTTCACTCAGATTCATGACCATGAGCCCAAATCACTCTTTCACTTTAAAAGAGCTAGGGGTGCGATTTTGTGAGTCATGGGCTGTGGGTGATGGAGTACTCCGGTATGAATGTATGCCACCACCTGTGACCAAAGGGACCGTGAGCTGGGGCCAAGGCTCAAGACAGAAAGCTTGCTTGCATGAGGCTCTAGGGTTCAATCACCAGTCTCTGAAATAAAAAGGAAAAAAGTAATATTAACTCATTTTTGCTTACATAAAATAGCCTTGATGTTTATCACTATAAATCTGGGCAAGATAAGCCCAGGCAATTATTAGCAGGGATTTTTGTTGTTCTTCTTCTTCTGTGTCGTCAAAATGTGGGCTGGAATAAGACTTAATTTGGTAGGTGAATAAACTGTCAAGTTAAGTGCTGGTGGCTCTTAGTTCCTGGGGAGGCTGAGATCTGTAGGACTCCAAGGTAAAGGAGACTCCATCTCCAAAATAACCAGCAACAACATCTGATGAGAGGAATGGCTCCAATGGAAGATCTTAAGTCAAACAAGTGTAAGGACCTGAGTTCAAATCCTGAGATTGGCAAAAAAAAAAAGAGAGAGCTAATAAAGAAACTTTTCACTTTTCTAAGATGGCATTAGACAGTGAGAGCCTTATCTGCTGAGTTTCAATATCAGCCAAGAGATTTGAGGTGGAGATTGTGCAGGTGACTTTAATTTTAGCTGAAAGAGTTTGGCTCTCCACTGGAGAAATTGACTAATGGTTGCTCTGTTGTCTGGTTGTCACCCGGAGACCTTTAAATGACCTCCGTGTCCCTTTGACTGTCACGGTCACGCGGCGTCAGTAAAATCTTGGTGCATGCTTCCCGAGAGTAGAGGAGGTTCTCCTTTTCTCAGCTTCCCCTACTTCATGGCCCAGCTGGGGGAGTTTCTGGACAACTCGTGTTTTGCAGCGCAGTGTTTCCCTCAGGTTTGTGATTGCTGTGCAAGAAAAATCATGAGACTCCTTAAACATGAGTGTGACACCACCTCGGTCATCATCACATGGATTGTTATCCACTTCTGGGCTGAACTGGTTATGGGGGGGGTCTGTGAGGTTTGGAGCGCCATCTTTGCACTAATTAAGGATGGAGAGATTCCCAGCCTTCTCCCAGCTTCTCTCCTGCGTTGACTATTAAAAAGGATCCCGGAATTGGCATGCAGTAGATGCCAGCCCAATGCAGGTGACAAACTGGCTGCCACCTCCAGTCCCTTGTGACAGACAGGACACCGTCTCTTGAATGACTGGATTGCTCATGTGTAAGAATCCATAATGGTGGGTTTCTGTGACACCCTTTTGTCCTAGGTAGGACCCTCAGCCTCATATCCCCCCTGGATAATATGAATCTACCTCGGGAATTAACCATCGTCATTCAAGCATGTTTGTGAGGAATGGATCTTTTAGCGTGGGATTGCTAAGTAGAAGAGAGAACCAAAATACTGAATGCAATTTGGTACTGCTTTGTGTGTGTGTGTGTGTGTGTGTGTGTGTGTGTGTGATATTAGGCAGTGGTGAGGACAGGAAGAAGAAGAAAATATCTATTTACAGAATTATTTATTAACAATAAGTACTCCTATGTAGTGAGATTGAGGGTTATGTTGTCTCAGTGTTTCCATTTTCATACATTTGGCCAATCATATTTCATTAGATAAAGATAACAAGTATTTTCAAATAAGCGAAACTGTCATCAAAGCACAAAATGAAGGAGTATCTCTTGAGTATTGAAAGCTGAGATGACCTTGGCTTACCGCGCAGTTTACTGAACGTCGGGAGTTACAGGTTTCTCCGAGTGTAGCCGGGAGTTACAGGTTTCTCCAAGTGTAGCCAGCATCCTCGGGAGAGGAGGTGGGGAGGGAGGAAGGGGAAGGGAATCGAAAGCCACGTGAATGAGACATCTGTCCTACTGTGTTAGACTCCTAGGCCTTTCATGGACTGGGGTCCCGGGCATATTGCTCAACCATTTTAACCCTCCGTTGCTTTCTTGTTGAAATGACAAAATAATAATGTATTTTTAAAATGAAGCCAGTCTAGTATTGGTGGCTCACTCTTGTAATCCTAGCTCCTCAAGAGTCTGAACTCTAAGGACTGCAGATTAGAGCCAGCCTGGACAGACAAATCGCAGAGACTCTTCAATTAACCAGCAAAAAGCCAAAAGTATGGGTGCGGCTCAAGTAGTAGAGCATTAGCCTTGAGTGAAATCCCCGGTGTCAGGTACTGCGTTCAAGCCCCAGCAATGGCATACACACCCGCCCCCAAAAAGTAATAAGATAGTGTACACAAACCATCTGATACAGTATCTAAAGTCGTAAGAAACATTAAATAAATGTTAATAACCCATCAATTATCCACAGAGCTAGACTAGTATTTTACGACAGCTCATGCTTGAACATGTATTGTTTCCCTGGTCTATGGCTCATACCTATAATCCCAGCTACTCTTGAAGCAGAGAATTAAGAGGGTTATAGTGTGAATGCCTGGGAAAAAAGTTACCAAGACTCTGTTTGAACAAATAAACCCGGCATGGTGGCTTTATCACACTCCTGTAATCTCAGGGTGATAGACGCGTAGGCCGGGAATCAAGGGCTGAGGCCTGCTCTTGGAAAATGCGTGAGAGCCTGTGGGAAACATAAAGCACAAAGGCATGTGGCTGAAATGGTAGAATTCCTGCCTAGTAAATGCAAAGCCCTGAGTTCAGACCCTGGTCCCATCAAAAAGAAAAAGAAGAATTCAACATAGAAACAGTGCCTTTCTAATACTAAATGTAATCAAGGAGATATTGGGAAGAACTCTTCCTATTCCCTCAGCGCTGGTGACACGAGACCAGCGCTAACCAGGCTTCACTCAGAGGTTGGAGAAAAATGAAAACGAGCCATTTGTTTCCTGGTGGATCTTGAATGAGATGCAAAAACATGCAGCCTCTTGTTCTGAGCAGCAGCTAGTGAAGAAGTTTCTGAATGCACCTGACACAGGTCCCAGGAGATTTCAGAGGGCTTCTGAAGACATCAGGACCCAAGTCTGCCTCTCCTTTGAAAACCGATCAAAGCAAGCAGGTTTGCCAAAGCAGCGTAAGCAAGAGCGTCAGGAGATTTCACCACCGCGTGCCACAGAAAAACGGAGGGCAACACCACACCACATGCTTCCGCCACACTGCGGGGAAATAGAATTTTTCAGCTGTAGAATCTGATTTCAGACTTTGTCTTGCAGACATCCCCTACAATGCACCATTAATTCTGAGATGGCCCAAGTGATTTTCCTGTCTCTACAAGCAGAAAGGCCCTAACACAATTCCTCGCTGACATATCCATTGATATCTTTCTACTTGCAACAGCACACAGTCCAAGAATCTCAGGAGCGGATGGAGAATCTCTCTTCCATAGCCCCGGCTCTATCCTCCCCCCTGCATGGACCAGGTAATTGATGACTTCTCTCTATCAGAACTGTTAACAATCCTTGCAATCAACAGCATAAATACTTTATTAATAATTTGTATTTATAGAACATCTGCCTCCCAAAGAGCTCAAAGCTGTTTACAAACATCATCTCATTAATCCTGATAGCAACTCCTTTCTTTGTAAGGTAGAAATCTGTAATGGCTAATGAATACTGCCATCTCCATTTAACTCATGGAAAAAAAACCAAAGTGCAGGAAAGACTTACTTTTTCGAGGTTCAACAGTAATCTGGAAAACAGAGTCCAGAATGTCTCCCTCTCCATCCTTTACATTTTCGTATGGAAGCTCTCGCGGCAAACCACACTCACACGTTGCTATAGCCCAGAAGAGGTTCCTTCTGCCAAGGACTTAAAAAAGTCACTGGGCACTAGTGCTCACGCCTGCAATACCAGCTACTCAAGGGGGCTGAGATCTGAAGATCAAGGTTCAAAGACAGCCAGGGCACAAAGGTCCAATGTCCAATGAACTACCCAAAAACTGGAAGTCAATGTGTGGCTCAAGTGGTAGAGCACCAGTTGTAAGTGAAAATGCCAAGGAAGAGTGCAAAGCCCTGAGTTAGAGCCTCAGTACCAGCACACACGTATACACACACACACACACACACACACACACACACACACACACACACACACACCAGACACAATTCTCATAGCTTAAGTTTAATACCTTCATGGACTTTCACTTAACTAGAGTTAAGACCTCACATTCCAACCTAGAACATGCCCCAAAGTGAGCTAAGAGCTTCCTCCTAGACTCCACCTCTTAAAGGCCCCACCACCACTGTAGAGCCATGAAGAATCATTAAATTCTCAGGCTGGGAAGGTGGCTCAGTGGTAGAGCGCTTGCCTTGCATGCTCGAGACCCTGGGTTTGATTCCTCAGCACCACATAAGCAAAAAGAAAAAAGCTGGAAGTGGCGCTGTGGCTCCAGTGGTAGAGCGCTAGCCTTGAGCTGAAGAGCTGAGGGACAGCGCCCAGGCCCAGAGTTCAGGCCCCATGACCGGACCAAAAAAAAAAAAAAAAGAATCATTAAATTCTGAGATGGCATTTTTCATTCAGTGAAAGAGTTGTTGTCTAGCATCTGAATATTGTCCTTCTCCATCCTGGGAATAGAAGAAACAACCCCCCCCAAAATGACAATAAAAATGAAAGTAACCAAGGAATGTATTTTCAAGAAGAATACAAACAATGGCTTTTCGATGATGTTATTTAGTGAATAATGCGCACCAGCTCAGCGTCTGCATGCGTGATATTGTCCCACTCTTACGAAGCTGGCCTTAACTTTATTCCATTGTTGAGGAAACTCAAGACTATTGAGGATCAGTGCAATTATACGCGGCAAAACTAAGTTTGTAAGCCACAACTCCCTGTTTTTCTTATCTGGGCTTTAAGCGAACACCATACAAGTTCTGCAAATAATAGTCATGGTTGCTTCTGTCTGTCGTTTTTATTTGAGTTGTGTCAGTCCTGGAGTCACAGGACTGAATAGCCTGAAATCCTACAAGCAAGCTTGGGTGCCAAAATATAATTTAATTGCCTGAAAAAAAACCCACCATAAAGACAAATCTATACAGAGATGGTACAGTGAAGAAAACTAGGAAAAAAGAGAAACTTCCTCAAACGGATTCTTTAATCAATAATCAAACAACTGATTCTCTATCGATAATAAGAAAAAAAATCCAAATTTTACTCTGAGCAAACAGATCGCTATGCAAACTTCACAAAATGTTTAGAGTATGTTACCACAAAGTATTTGTAAATATCTACAAAACTTTCCCCAGATCTATAAATTATACATATAATCAAAAGCAGCACATTCATCCATCTTTAATACTATGTGAAAAATCTGGGGCAGGGCAACTTTTTAAGGAAAACTTTGTTCAGCACTCAAGTTTGGAAATGAGTAGCTTAAACGGTGTAGGTCTGGCGAAGGCCCCAGGAGGTGGTAAGGGGACAAGCGAGAGGAAACCACAGATGCTGGGCCTCACATCCCTTCCTAGGGCATTGCCCCAAATGACCTAAGAACCTCTCCCCAGGCCCTACCCCTTAAAGGTTCCATCCCCTTCCAATAGTGTCTGGGGATCAAGTGTTCCACACATGAACACCAAAAGCTTAGTAGGGTGTATCTTGAAAAGCCTTTTGAAGCAGACTTTTACTCAATCATAGATTGCTATGGTAAATGGGCAGGACCGTGATGATAAAACATGTTTACTGTAAAGTAGGACTATGATCATCCTCATCTTACAGATAAACCAAGGCTACACGGGGTCAGATAACTTGTCAAAACCTGGTTACTAATTAATGCTCAGCAATCTCATTTAACAGCCTACGCACTTCCATGGTGTTAGCTTCCAGCATCTTTGTGATAGCCATAGAATCTTAACAAAATGCTTTTATATAGCAGTATTCATATTCTATGACTAGTGTTTAAAGCTTCATGCTGTTGACATTGGATAGTGCTGTCAAAAATGATGTAAATTCAACAATATATTAGCGAGCAGATGCTAAATAGGACAAAATGGCCCTTGGGCTGCAAAGGTGAAGAAACTTTTATAGGCTCTCCATGGAACTGCTTATCCATCCCTAGATTAGGTAGGTAAGATCTCTGTGGAACCGCTTATCCATCCCTAGCAGCCATCATATTCCAGCATAAAAGCATTCGCTGAGGTACACTGCCCTTCAGGAAGCTGTGATCCAGTCTCACCCAAAGGAGGTCCCATCTTCTCCACTCACATGGAAGTGATTGCGTAGATATCACAGTTGCTTTGAAGTATCTTCTTTTGACTTCTAGTAATGAACTATTTCCGACATAGAAAACAATGAAATCAAAAATATCAAGTCCATGCCATGTATCCACTTATAAGTGCTCTTAGATATTTTTCCCTCACTGTGAGGTAATCTAAAATAGCCATGAATCTATGTTCTTTATAGACATTATAAACTGAAATGATGTAAATCCCTCCTGGGACTTTCTAAGTGGTGAGTAAGATTCATATGTTCATATGCAGAAGCCATTACTAAGCCATACTTTGGCTAAATTCTGGGGGCAAGTTGAGAAGAAGGAACTCAGGAGCTACAGAAGAGAAGTGTGCAGGTCTGGCTGACATGGCCGTCTCTTTGGATCCCGGGCAGGTGGACGTGAGTGAGGTTTTCATCTTCTATGCAACATCAAAGAGAATGCCAAAATTTGAGACTCGAGAAAAATAATACCTCCGTGAAATACTTTTATATAAAGACTAATGTCAGAACTCCACCAGAAACGACCTATAAATTCTTCAATGAAGAAAAAATTGGTGTTATACTCTATGGCTATTTGGCCATCACAATGGTCTGAACTCAGGGCCTGGCGCTCATTCAGCTGATTTCCTCTTGGCAGGCACTCTATCACTTGAGCCACACCTCCAGTCTGGCATTTTGCTGGGGGCTTGGAGATGAGACTCACAGACTTTTCTGCCAGGCTGGCTTGGCACCAACATCCTCCAACCTCCTGAGTAGCTTAGATGACAAGTCTGGAACACCAGCCCTCAGTTTAGCCTCCATAGTTTAACTGAATACTTCCTTTATGCAACTGTTTTTGGCTTTTTAAAACAAGAGTCAAGCCTCATTTTAGAAATTCAAACTAAAATAAGGTTATGATTTTTTTTTTCATCGGTCATGGGCCTTGAACTCTGGGCCTGAGCGTTTTCCCTCAGCTCTTCTGCTCAAGGTGAGCGCTCTACCACTTGAGCTACAGCACCACTTCCAGTTTTCTGGCCATTTATTGAAGATAAAGTCTCATGGAACTTTCCTGCCCAGGCTGGCTTTGAACCATGATCCTCAGATCTCAGCCTCCTGAGTAACTAGGATGACAGGGGTGAGCCACCAGCACCCAGCTTTATGAATATTCTTGAATGTAAGAAAATCATAATGGACTTTTAGTCAATAAATCATGGTAGATTTGGAGATTAGTACCACAGAAATGATTTTCTCATTTTTCAACTTGAAGTTAACACAGCAGCCATTTGTAAAACAGTGAGCTGTAGAAAGTACTCTATCTTAAGAAGGTCATGGTTAGCATGGAGATTTCCCACTAGCAAGTAAAAGAGAGCCTATAATTGCCCAAGAGAGGTATATTCATTTGTAAGGTCACTAGAACAACATACAATGGACTGGAGGGTCTAATTACTTCCTCACAGTTCTAAAATTAAAAGATCAAAGTCCCAGAAGGAGTGGTATCCTTTGAGGATCTTCCCACCCTCACCTTCTTGCTGCCTGCTGGCGTGGCCCTTCCTTTATGCCAGCTCAGCCTTCTCAATGGTCAAATTTCCCCTCCTCAGAGGACATCATTAGACTGCAGGAAGGCCACCCTGAGAATCATGTATTAAAAGCCTGATCTCCAAATACAATCACCTCCGAGAGTTCTGAGGGTCAGAGACCTTCAGCAAAGGAATTTAGGGGACGGGAGATACATCCAGTGCCGTAACAAGGGAGAGAGAAGAGTTACCAACAAGGGAGTTTCATCTTTCATGGAGAGGAAGCCAAGACTTGTTCTGAAAGAGCTTTCTTCCATTGTTTGACCTGTCAGGTTGTTACTGCAGAGCAGCAAACCTTTAGTGCTTTAGAGACACCACTGTGATCTAAGCCAGCTCCTTGAGTAGCTCATGCACCTGCAGGACAAGGTGAATCCATCTAAACCAGCTTTGTCTTGCTGGTAGTGATACAGCAACACGACTCTGCTCTGAAGAATGGGGTCAGCGGGACACTCTAGCAGCTGGAGTGTAGCGATCACCTCAAGCAAAGCAGCCCAGTGCTGCAGAGATGGGACTTCCATGTACTCGGCTGTCCAGCTTCATCCTTCTCTACAAAAAATAGTTCTTCTTGAGTAAAACATGTGAGGTTAAGAAGTAGCAGCTTACACTGCTTACAAGCCTACCTATTCAGGAGGCTGAAACACGAAGGTCAGCCAGACCAGACAAGAGAGTGCATGAGACTCTCATTTATAGTTAATCACCAACAAGTTGGAAGTCAAGATGTGGCCCTGCCCTTGAGGGAAAAAAAATCTAACTGAGAGACAGTGCTCAGGGACTGAGTCCAAAGCCAATATGGATACAAAAAGGAAAGAAAGGAAAGAAAGAGAAAGGAAGGAAGGAAGGAAGGAAGGGAGGAAGAGATGAAAGAAAGGAAGAAGGAAAGGAAGAAGGGAAGGAAGGAAGGAAAGAAGGAAAATATGAGAGAGAAAGAGAAAGAAAAAAACAAAGAAAAAAGAAAAAGATTAAAAGATGAGAGAAAGAAAGAAAAAAGCAAAGATGAAAAAGATGAGAGAGAAAGAGAGAAAGAAAGTAAGAAAGAAGGAAGGAAGGAAGGAAGCTAGGAAGCAAGGAAGAAAGGAAGGAAGGAAAGAAAAAGATCAATAGATTTTTAGCTAGCAAACTGAATTATGACAAAAAGTTTTGGTACATCTTGTTTAGGGAGAGTTGCCTGGAAACAACAACGAAAATAAATTTGAAAATAAATTAACAAGATTTACTGGTTTCCCACATTCCACACAGAATAGTTATGTGAACCTTCGAGTTCTTCTGTTGTTAAACCCCAAAAAGTTAAGGTAAGTTTACATTCTCTGTGTTTGTTTCTTGGTTTGCTGGCTTCAGACAGGGTCTTGCCAAGTGGCCCAGGCTGTCACACAAACTTGAGAACTGTGTGATTCTTCTACCTCCACCTCCTAAGTGCCACAGCTAGACCGGTTATATTCTTGGGCCACCACACTTGGAAACGGAGAATCTCACACTCAGGAAAATGACACGGTATATAGGTAGGCAACTCTTTTTATAACCTACTTAGATGGATCTTCCAAAGAGGATCGCATAACTCTGATGCAGTAATTATAATTGTTTCCTTGCAATGGGAAGAGGCTTCGGGAAGGCCATGGCCAAAGGGTAATGTGAAGAAGAAACATTTCCATTGTGTGATGTTCGCCTCCTGGGAGGTAAGGCGACTCCATGCTTGTGGGGCTTGAACTTAACTTTCGGAGAAGGGTTGGCTTGTTCTTTTGGCTTTATTTGGGGTCTGACCTCTTAGTCAATGTGCATATGGCTTCACAGCCTGCAAACCCTTCTAATATCCCCCTTTGAGGGATCCAATTATAGAAAACGAATCTCTTTTTACTGTTCCTGCTTTTTTTCCCCCAAATTCTTTATTGTGATTAAGTGATTACTGTTCCTTCTTAATATTCAAAAACCAATCCAAACCAAACCATCTCCACCACAACAAAACCAATAGAATACCAATACTCCCTGCTCAGCTCACCTACTTGTTACACTGGAGTTGGCTAATGGAGGCATACTGTGGAAAGCATATTGTAGTGGGTAAAGAGCTGGTTTTGTGGTTTTCTGGTTTGTTTTTAAGAATGAGGGAGGGAGGCATAACATTCCACAGCACAAATGATCCAAGCTTTTGCTCTCGCAAATCTCTGAGGCAATGTCTTTCCAATGTCCTCCTTTACTGGAAAAAAAAAGTCTTTGAGGTTGTTCTTGTCTTTTATAAACAAGGCGGTCTAAGGAAAAGACAGGAAGGAAAGAAGGAAAGAAAAATAAGAAGAAAACAGAGAAATGAAGTAGATTTTAAAAGCTTTAATTTTAGGAGCAAATTAAAAACAACAACAACAAATAACTAATTTGATTTGCTGCAGGATTATTCTTTGCAGTTAGTCCCTTCTGTGGAGCTGTCCTCCTTGGGACCCTGCTCCTAGAAGTATCATGCTGAAGGGCAAAGAAGGAGCCTTGGACAGATTTACCAATAGAGCCAGGCACTGATGACACATGCCTGTAATCATAGCTACTTTGGAGGCTAAAATCTGAGGATCATGATTCAAAGTCAACCCATCTAAGAGAAGTCAGAGACTCTCACCTCCAATTAACCACCAAAAGGCCAGAAGTGAAGCTATGGCTCAAGTGGTAGAGTATCAAACTTGAGTGGAAAAGCTAAAGGACAGTGCCCAGGCCCTGAGCTCAAACCCCAGAATTAACACAAGAAAAAAAAAATCCATATCTCTTCTTTCCCCCATTTGCAATCCAGGTATTGTGTTTTGTTTGGCCTAGAAGACACTGTAGAAATCCAAAAGTACATGAAGCTTTCTTCATTGAATAATCTCTGAATTATTCCCTAGTTTGGTAAACTACAGAACTAAGAGCCTGAATCGTTTTAAAACACAAGGAGAGTGCAAGAGCAGCCTGGACACACAACCACCTGGGAGGAAGAGGAAGAGAGCCCTGGACAGACGGCACACAAGGGAACTTTGTTCAACTTTCAACACAAGTATTTCTAATATGAAAACCACAATGGAGCCTGTTAGAGATCTGTACTCTGGCATCCTTGTTTTTGGAAGAAACGTAGTGGTCTAAAGAAAGTTTCCAAATAGTAGGAGATCAGAGACTAATTTGGAGAATTCTGGAGAACTTTATCCTCTCTTACAAGAGATTGTCAAGATTGCAGTATGCAAGGAAGAAGGGAGAGAGAGAGAAGGAGGGACAGGAAGGAGACAGAGAAAGAAGGACGAAAGGGAAGGGAGGGATGGAAGGAGGGAGACAGAATGATGGAGAGGGAGAGAGAGCAGGGAAAAAGAAATGGAAAGAGAGAGTGGATGAGAAGAGGAGGGAGGGAGGGACATAGGGCAGAGATGATGGAAGGGGTGAGAAAAATAAAGAGAGGAGGATGAAACCAAGTTAAAACACCAGCAGGCTCCTATGTGGCTGTCGGAGTCTGCTCCACGTGTCTGCATGTATACGCGCACTTATATGTGTGGGGCAAGTCCACTAGCGGGACTATGGATCGCGCTGACATCTTCCACTGCTCAGGCACTTGGTGAGGTCAAGCGACTCCAGGTTTATGGGGCTTGAACTTAACTTTGGGAATTACCCCTGTGCACCATCGGGACACCTTTCTGACGAGGTCTTTGGTGGAACTACATCTGCTGAACAGCAGAGAAACAAAACGTGTGGCTTATCTCAAACCGGTGGCAGAGAACTATCAAAGTGGAAGCCTCCTCCAGCCCATTTGCATAATATGCAGATGAAAATCTAATGAGAAAGGTATATTGACAGACTTGGCCTTGTTATCTGGCAGTGCTGTGCATAACAGCATGTGGTACGGAGACATAATCTCCTGTAATGTTATTTTGCAATTTAAATGGTTTCTCTCCCCTTCCTAAAGAAGACACACTGTCAATAAGTGGCAGGCATCAATAGCTGACATTTCAGAGGAGATAAAGCAGACAGGCCAGGAGTTGATCCAGGACAGGGGCCTGGTGGCCAGAGCTGAAGGATGGTAGGGGAGGAGAGGGCTTGCAGCCCCAATTGCCTGCTGTGGCCTGAGTTTCACTGGCTTCTGAAGCTGTGCTCCAGCCCTGAGCCAGTTCTGAGTATATTTCAAGGAACATTACTGAGAACAAAATCGAAGGCCATCAATATTAATGATCTGAACCAGGAAGATAGCTTTCACTGTGCAAATTAATTACCCTAATCACAGGGTTTTTTGTATCCATTTTAATGAAATAACTATTTATTTCATTGAATCCAGTGCTTTTCTTTTGCAAATAAGGCCCATTTACATGATAAATACATGAAATTTAAAAGGATGACTAAATTAAATTGAGAAAAAAAAGACCTTTTTAAATACAATTTTCTTAGGAAAAACAGCTAGATTAATGGGTTGGTTAGCTGACTGGCATCTGTGATGAAATCTTTTTAATGTACGTCAAATAGAATTTAATGGACCTTGAGAAATGTCTACAGCCAGTACTGTTCGCGGGGCTGGGGAAGATTCCAGTGTCTCTTGTAATTCTTCCGGGGAGCTACTGCAGGCCCAGGCTTTGACAATGGGGTTCGGCCACCTCCTTGCTGTCTCTGCTCTATCAGGAAATTCTCTTGTCTCACCCTTCCCCTCTTCCCTCCGGCAGACCCGGTGTCTTGGTGAACAATGTAAGCAGTGATTGACGTTTTAGAAGTGCGCTCCAAACAACAGCTACCCTATGAACAGGAAGCATTAAAAGGTTTCAATATTCCTGTGATTCGATCATTTAATTTCCATTTGTTTAAAACTGCACTAGCCGTGATAATGAGGGGAGGCAGGGAGAGGGGAGGAGGGAGGAGGGGAGGGAGAGAAAGTGAAAGAGAGGGAGGAGGAGGAAGGAAGGAAAGGGAGAGTCAGAAAGGCTTAATTCAGAAGAATTTTCCATGAATCTTTTAGAATCTATAGGTTTTGAAAACTTTATTTATTGTGGGTAAGCTTTGAAGGGCTGCAAATGCATCAGAAGAGAGATTTGAAACACATTTCAGGCCCCCCCCCGCTTTTTTTTTTTTTTAATAACAGAGCCGCCTTCTCTGCCCGCTCCCCCCCCACAGGAGATGGCTCCCTCGGCTTTGATTTGGCATGATCAAGTGCAGCTGTCTCAGTCAGGAAAGCGGCCGCAGGCTGGAGAGCGGGGCTCTCTCCCTTTCACGTGAGGATTTACATTTCAATGGCTGCCACCATTTTAAAGATAATTATAACCTTTTCAGATTAATAATTTTCCGTGGCTTCTCTAATATTTAACAATGTAAATATTAATTTAGCCAGTTTAAAAGGAAACATCCTGCTCCTCCCCCACCCCCACCCCCGCTATCTTGAAGAATGCAGAAAATAGGCTTTACTCCTAAATTTGTTGGGGACAGGATGGAATAGGAAAAGGTAAGGAGTTTTGTGCATCTTGGATCTCACCTGGCCCACATAACAACATGTTTATTTCTTTGGTGGCACCAAGGTTTGAACACAGAGCCTTGAGTTTGCTCAGCTTGTTGGTTCAAAGCTTACGGACTCTACCACCTCAGCCATGACTCCAGCCTAGCTTTGTGCTGATTATTTTGGAGACTGGGCCTTTTGGAGTTTTCTGTGGATCTTGATGCTCTGCTTCTCAACCTCTTGAATAGCTGGGATTACAGGTATGAGCCAGTAGCACCTAGCTTTTATCCTATACTCTGTGTGTGTGTGTGTGTGTGTGTGTGTGTGTGTGTGTCCCAGTACAGACCCACACCTCCACTTCCCTCTTTTTATTAATTGGAGATAAGAGTCTCTCGGAGTTTTCTGCCCAGGCTTGCTTCAAATCTAACTTTCAGATCCCAGTTTCCTGAGCAGCTAGAATTATAGAAGCACCGACACCTGCTTCCTATCATACTTTTAAAATAAATCAAGTATGGCCAATTGAGGGCAGTTACGGGGGAGAGGTACTAGACTTGGGGGCTACTTCTTGCTCCTTGCATGAGCAATATTTCTGCAACAGTACTTTATTTTTTTTTTTTTTTGTCTGTCACAGGGCTTAAACTCAGGGCCTGGGTGCTGTCCCTGAGGTATTGCACTCACAGTGAGTGCTCTACCACTTTGAGCCACAGGGCCACTTCCACTTTTCTCACCAAAAAGTGTGTGTGTGGGGGTGTGTGTGCCAGTACTGAGGCTTGAATTCAGGGTCTCACACACTTGGTTTTTCTGCTAAAGGATAGCACTCCATCACTGGAATCACACCTCCACTTCCCTCTTTTTGTTGCTTGGAGGTAAGAGTCTCACGGACTTGCCTCTCTGGGCTGGCTTCAAATCCTCCGATCGTAGCCTCTTGAGTAGCTAAGCTCACAGGTGTGAGCCACTGGCTCCTGGCTTGAGATTTTTAGAAAGTAAATTGTTTTCAGTTTTATCTGCTTCACCAAGTTCACCTGCAGCAGTGGGCGGGTGGGATTTGCGTGGCTTGGATCATCTTCCCTGTATGGTAGAAGATGGCCAAAACAGATGAAGCTGTCTTCATTAACTCAATGGTCTTGTGGGGGGGAGTAAGTGGCCCCAAAAGATACTGAGACTATAAAGAGGCTTATATTTCACTGTTAGGGAAAACTTCCTTTCTGCTTATTATCATTCCACCACTTCATTTCCCACCAGCTGAGGCAGCTGGGGACAACATCACATCACACAAACAGATGAGGGCTCCCTTCAATTGCCTGACCACGATCTGGTTTGTGGGGGGGGAGAGGGGGTGGGTGGGTGTGGGTTTTTTGTTGTTGTTGTTCTTTTGTAGCCCTACAAATATTGAACATGTGGTGGTATGGGGGACATGACTCTTACTGTTTGGGTTTTCTTCCCTTTTCTTTTTATAGGCATTAGGTTGCTGCAAGTATTCGCTTAAGAGCCTATTGCTGTATATCACTTGGCATCATTCAAACAATTTATATCAGGCAAATAAAATCAGAGACACATGCTTCCCATACCCACTGATAAATAAGAAGAATCGTGTAGATTAAGAAGAAAATTGATAAGAGTGCCGGTCAGATGTTACAGCCGGTCATTCACTTGTTCCCCTTGATAAAGAGCAGAGCTATAATAATTGCCCCGAGATCTCTTTATGGACAAGACCTTTATTTTCTAGGGACCGAAGCCATGGGATTGAGCATTGCTTGAAAGTGACTTAGGGAATAAAACTGCTCATGAAATATGCATGGCGAACACATAGGCTGCCGGGGGAACTAAGTGTACTATGTATGACCCTTCTGTAATTGTGAGGAAATGATATTCATTTAAGTGGATATTTATCACTGTGGAAGGTGCACCTAATGAAACAAAGGTCATGAGCCCCAAACCAGAAGGTTACAGGCCCTTTTCTTACGCCATTTCTGTGTTTGAAAAGACCTGGCCTTTATTCACAGCTGTTGTTCTAACACCTGTGCGCTCTGTTTATGTAGCCTTAAAGAGTTCCTGTCACTTATATTTAAATGCCAACAGGACTATTACATTAAATACTCTCCTAATATTATATCTACACATCTGGGAGATCTCAGGCAGCATACTGCAATATATTACAGTTCAGACTAGCATGCTTAGCTGCTGACATTTGGTGAGGTGAACACACACCAGCCCAATTTCTCTCCAGGAGAAATGCCTACTCCTACAATCAGATGAGAATTGGGCTTCTAAAAGGATGGGTGGGGTTGGGAGAGATATGAAAGAACAGGAAAGGGGTGACACTGCTCTAGATGCCCTGTATGCATAAACTAACATGTTGAATAGAAACCCCTTTGTACAATTACTTAAGAATAGGGGGCTGGGAAGGTGGCTTAGTGGTAGAGCGCTTGCCTTGCATGTGTGAGGCCCTGGGTTCGATTCCTCAGCACCACATAAGCAAAAAGAAAAAAGCCGGGAGTGACGCTGTGGTTCAAGTGGTAGAGTGCTAGCCTTGAGCTGAAGAGCTGAGGGACAGCGCCCAGGTCCAGAGTTCAGGCCCCGCGACTGGACCCCCCCCAAAAAAAACAATTACTTAAGAATAGAAAAATAAAATAGAATTTTTAAAAAAAGAACTAGGCTTTTATTCTGAGATCAGTAGTGCTGTCATATTTCTGGAATGTACTGATCACTCAGGCAAAAGGTGGACAAAGCTTAGCTTCATAGAATTGGCCACAAGTTAGCTCCCATGCCAAAGCCAGATTCCCCAGGCTGGAACGCCAATACCGGTCCTTGTGGGCTGTGTCACCAGGAGCAAGTGACGACCTGTTTTGGTTATCTGAACAGAAATTTTCATTGATAAAGTTGGGCTCATATGCAGTTGTGACCTCACAAGGTGGTTAGGAAATCAATGAATTCATATTTGAAAAAGGATTGGAATCATCCCGTGTACATCCAAAGGGCTGTATGTTTGTTTATTAAATGTAATAGTTGCCAAGATTGCTTTGTTCTGCTGGTTATTCCCTTCAAAATGTCAATTGCTGCATCTCAAATCCATACTCATGGCTTAGGTATGTCTTGGGCTATTCAGGATGCTACAAGAGTGTACCATAGACCAGCTGGCTTATAAACCGAAACTTATTTCTCCCTTTTTCCAGGAGGGTGGAATTCTGAGCCAAACTCTGACATGGGACAGGCCGTAGCAAGAGCCCTTTTTTCTGGCTATGAATAATTTACTTTGTTCTCTCAAGCAGAAGGGTCAAAGCATCTCCCCTGTATCTTTTATAAGGGCTCTCATCACATCCACGACAGAGCATCCTCATCCAGAGGACCAACGCCTCACACCACGTAGGAAGTTAAGAGTTTCAACAGTGGGAAATCTGGAAGACGTAAGCATCAGACCAGAGTAGAAATGGTTTTTCTCAGCCAGTGCCACGTATAAACTGTAACTTGCCTCTGTGAGGGAAGTTGTGGTCCGTTCAGGGCAGTCTCACTCCCTCACTCCCTCACAACCGAAAGGCAACTTGGAATCCCCCGGGCTGGCTGCCATTGTCCTAGTAAGTATGTGGACTACTAGGAAGCAATGGGGGTGGGGTGGAGGGGGAAAACGACTCTAGAAAAATGCATAATGGAGAAAAGCCGAGGAGTCTTCATGTGCTGAACCCACATAGTGACTCGCCAAATTACTTAAACGTCATTTTGTTTTGCTTCAGGTTGTGAGGCAGAAAATAGAAGAGAAAATGGAGATGCTACCTCATGTGAGGAACATCTATTAACTCTACAGAGGTTTACAGAGTTGGGAATGTATTCGTTCATCATTTCTTTCCGTTCTCTAAATGATCGTCTATGATGGCTAGGACGGACTTCGCTGTGAACACAAATTTCTTGGTGACTTTTAAACTCCAGATCTTTCCCTTTTAAAAACATAAATTCTTAGGATCGTTAATTTTCTCTGGCATCAGGTTAAATCAAAGCTGGGCAATCACACAGAAAAGAAGATGCTTATAAATAACACCAGATTAGTAATCATGAAATAATTCAATGAAACAAATGTACCTTGTTTTCTTAGAAATATCCTGGGATTCTCCGGAGGGGTGGCGGCATTAGTGTTCTCATGGCTGTGACCGGAAGGCGTGAGGGAACAGTTTGGAAGGTGATAGGGTTTATTTTGGCTTGTAGTTTCAGAGGGTTCACTCCATCCTAGCAGGGAGGGTGTGGGGAAGTGGAGCAGTTCACATCATGGTGGCCAGGAAGTGGAGAAACAGGAACTATGGGAATGGATATGGGCAAGATGTCTCACCCATAGACACACACCCAGGGTCTGGAAATAGGCCCCACGCCCTGCTTTTCACCACCTCCAAACAATGCCATCACATTATGAATCCATGCAGAGATTAATCTATTCATTAAGTCAGAGCCATCATGATCCAATCATCTTTGGAAACAGTATCACAGACACACCCAGAAGTGTGCTTAGGAGTTTCGTAACTCAGGCAAGTTGACAATGAAAATTAACTTTCACAGTTAGTAAAGTTGGCCTGCTTGGTCTCTGAATTCTGGGCTTAGTTAGCCCTTACTGTTTGTGTGACTTGTGAAAAGTTAGCTAACCTCTCTGTGGCCTCAATTTGCTTTGCTAATCAGGGATAATAATAGTACTAGCTTCTAGGGTTGCCATGCATTTTAAGCAAAAGCATGCAGCATGTAAGTTCACAAGGCCTGGAATAAAATTACTCTATTCCCACAAGCTATTTATTGTTGTCACTTTAAGAAGGAAAACCAGCAAGCATATCAGGATGTTTTGGCAACATCATAATCCCACTTGTGTCTTCTGCCCAGAGGAATTTTCTATATTTTTTATAGTTTTTAAATATGTATACAGGTGCATCAATACTCTACCATCTCACCTGAATGTGGGTTGCCCTTATCTTACTCTGATGACAAGAACGATCCTGCTGAGGGAGATAAACCAAGTTCAGAAAGACAAATACCATATGTTTGTAGAATCTGGACCTAAATACTCCTAATAATAATAATAATGATACAATGACAACAACAACGACGATGGTGATGATGACAATAATGCTAATGACATAATTTTTAAAAGAGGTTGTCTTACAAAAAAACTACAGGAATTGAGAGGTAAAAGGAGAGGGTAATGGGGGGAGGGCATTGAATATGGATGAATTGTATTTTGTGTGTGTGTGAGAGAGAGAGAGAGAGAAAATAGCATAAAGAGATAAAGGAAACTATTTCAAAAGAGGGGCTTGGTAGGTAAAGGAGGTTAAGAAAGCACTAGAACGGTGAATTTGATCAAAGTACATTATGTGCATAAATGCAAATTCCGCAACAAAGCTCCCCCTTACAATTAATTAGTGTGAGTTAAAAAAAAAAAAAGAACGCAGTGCAAGGGATAGTATGTGATCTCAAGACGAGGTCAGAAAGGGCCTTTCCGCCCTTGCCAGCCCCTGTCTTTCATCTCTGGCCCTGGGAGTTAGGCGGCTGCCGCCGGTGGAGACACTCCAGGTTCTCTGCAGCATCCGGGGACTGGGTCACCTTAGAAGGGGATGCTTTACTCTCAGCCAGGCTTTCTGTCATTTTAGTCTCCAGCCTTTAAGCCGTTGAGACAAGGCTCAGCGCAGATGCAAGCTATGCCTACTGTGTCCTATTCGAATCCCCAGCTCGACTGTTTCAAGCCACTAAGCCTTGGGTAACTTGTCATTGGCAATAGACAGCTAATCCCGAGGGGGGGGGTAGGTTCATTTGCCAAACTGGGGACCAGGTTGTAGGTCAGAGCGAAATGAACAGAAGCTGCCATGCAAATTGGCAAACTGTACATCCTTGATTCTATTTCAATCTTACGTTATTTATTCACATTGGAGTCAGACCTTTTATAGCTAAATAAACAATTCTGTACCATAGCTAGCTCTTCCTTTGAGGGTAGCCAACCCAGCCCTATCAGCCCGTGACCTTAAATCCTATGTTCCAGAAAATTCCACAGTCCTGGGGCAGCCAGGGTGGCTGGGTTCCTCTCTGCGCATAACTTCATGATGTCCAGTATCTCCCCTGAGCTCATCTTTAGGTAAAGGAGGGAATTCCAGAAAGAAGTATTGTGCAAATCTATGTATTTTTCAGAAGGAAAGAGGGATGGTCCAAACAGTTCCACATCAGTAGAGTACACGTCTCTGGACAGTGGAGAGGCATCTTGAGACAGGAACAGAAGTGAGCAGCAGTTCTGTGCCGAGCCGCTCGAGGTTCGTGGGGCTCAGAAACACATGGTGGACATCAGTATTTGCCCCTTTCAGATAGCTAGAAATGAAAACTCTCTTCACTGAACGGAGAGAGAGAGAAGGCTCGGAACCCATTGTCCTTCTTGGGCTATTGTGTATTTTGTCTTGTGACTCGGAAGTGTATAAAGTGTATGTTTTTTGTCGTTATTTAAGGACTTTTAGGTTCTGGAAAAATCAACGAGAGGTCTGTTTACTTGAAAGTAAGAACAAGGGATCGGGGCTGTGGCTGCAATGCCAGGCAGCGCTGCTCCTGACCTGAGGGCTGACAAGCCCAGCAGCGCATACTACACGTGTACTCGCGTAACTCAGCCCGCAGCAGGAAACGGGAGCAGCTCCTCCCTGAGTTCCGACAGGAAACCACGGTTCACTCACAGTAACAAATTCCCACCGCTTCACAACACGGTAGGCATCTGGGAGTAGCTTTTCTGGAAAAAGTTGCTTAAATGGAAACTTACCCGGATGGGGAACAAAGGACTTCACAAGCAAATTAATAACGTTGATAAAGGAAATGTTAGCTGATACAGTAGAGCACCGGTCAAGTCCAAACAATGTGTGCATACATTATACATGTATCACTTTGCCAAAACATCCTTTCTCCTCCCAAGTCAGGAAAATTAGTCTTTTACTTTAATATCAGTGATAATAATTATGCCCACCACTTAATTAACATATACCATGTGCCAAGTACATTTGAATTATATCTATGTGAACTCAGTAGACATAACAAGCCTAGTGAAGCAAATGCTGTACCAGAGCCTCATTTATAAATAAGGCCTAGTGGCTGAAGAATGTCTGTAAGATTGCACGGAGGTGGGCAGGCCATGTTCACATTCCACACATGGTCTCCTCCTTTGATTAAACCAGTTCCTGATTGCACAATTTTATTAATCAAGTCTGCTTCTCTCTCCCAATTAGAGTAAATTAGCAAATTAAACTGCCTACTTTGGGACAAGGAAGCTAGCCTAAGAAATGCAGATGAGAGGATGTAGAAGGATGATGGAGGAAAAGGTGAAAGATAGAATGAGAGAAAGAGCAATGCAGAATGGAAGGAAAAGAGGACAGAAGAGGAGGTCAAGTAGAGAGTGGGGGCAGAGGGAGGAAGGGGAAGAAACAAAGAGGAGCTGGGAGAGTTGGAATGGGTAAATGTGGTCAGGATCAAGCATTCCGTATTTAATAGCCAATAACTAGTGAGATGCTAAAGTAAGGTCATACTTGACTTTTTTCTATTAATTTCCTTGTAAAACCTTGTTAGCTCTAAAAGACGGAGAAGGGTATGAGAAAAAAAAAAAAGAAATTCCCTAAGATTTTGTCTGCCCAGACTTCACTGCAGAGCGAAGAGCAGAAGAAACAAAATTCACACTCCCAGTGAACACTTAACTGAAGCCCTGCCTTTTCAGAAGCATTAATAAACTATCTTCGTGTTCCCCTTGTTAAAATGCTGATGAAAATAAGCACTGGTTTGGGGTTTGGGTTTTTTTTTTATTACTACTTGTTGAAAATGTGGCTGGATTCCCTATGGGTATATTGCTTTGATGAAATAGAATCACCTAGGAAACTACTTAGTAGCCTGACCCACTAAAGACCAATTAAGTTAGAACCCTTGGGAGGGAGTTGAGAATCAGATTTCTTAACAATGATCTAGGGTCAGTTACTGTGAGACAGTATAGGTTAAAGAAGTGCCAAAAATGTTCCCAGCAAGTTATTTTCTAGAAAACAACACACTAATTCTAAATTGTATAAAAAGACACAAAAGATTTAGGGTAGCCAAAGAGAAGGACAAAGTTGGTGGACAATTTCACCCAACGTTGAGTCTTATGGTAAAGGTACAATAGGAAAGACTGGGTGATGTTGACAAGGCAGACACAGATATGTCAGCGCAACTTAACAGACAGCTCAGAAATAGAACACATCAGTAGCTTACGTCAACGATGCTGCCAGAGGTCCTGCATTTGAAACTCGAAGTGAGGAACTAGGTGGCTCATGCCTGTCATTCTGGCTACTTAGGAGGCTGAGATCTGAGGATTGTGGTTCCAGCCTGGGTAGGGAAGTTCATGAGACTCGATCTCCAATTTACCATCAAATGGCTGGAAGCAGTGGTGTGGTTTAAGTAGTAGAGCACTAGCCTTGAATGCTAAGGAACAGTACCTAGGCCCAAGTTCAAGCCTTGATGAGAGAGAAAGGTAGAGAGAAAGAGAGAGAAAAAAGAGAGAGAAGAGAGAGAGAGAAGGGGAGAGAAGGAGAGAAAGGGAGGAGATGGAGAGAGGAAGAGAGGGGAGGGGAGAGGGAAGGAAATTGATCACAGCCTGGTCACAGCCTGGAGAGGTAGGCACTCATGGAAGGTGATTAGGTCACCTGGGCTAAGCCCTCAAGAATGGATTAATTTCACTGTCCCAGCAGTGGGGTTCTTAGAACAGGAGTGGCTTACTTACGAAGGGATAATTTGTAGCATGCGCTCTCTGTCTGTCTGTCTCTCTCTCTCTCTCTCCCTTCCACTCTTTCTCCCTGTACATTCTTTCATCTTAGAATGAATTTGTGCTTTGACTGTAGGTGTCCTGGGTGAAGCCTGGGTCTCATGTCTCCACGGTGATTGATGGGAGGCCTTTCAGAGGTACGCTGGTAGAGGTGATGGTTACGATGACCCCTTGGGAAAGGGATTCACGCTGGTCTCGTGGAGTAGGCTGGCTTCCACACAAGTGGATTCATTCCTGTGAGAACTAATTATAAAAGATGGAACCCTGACCCTCTGGAGTCGCTGTCGTGCTACCCCGCCTTGTGAGCTCTCTGCTTCCTGTGCTCTTACCACCCGATGCCAGGGGGGATCTTACTAGAGGCCAAACTGACAAGACCACCGATCTGGGACATTCAGCTACCAACACCATAAAGCACTTGAACTCTTTTCCTTATGAAGTACCTACTTGCAGGTATTTTGTGATAGCAACCAAAAAATCACCTAAGATAAAGGCCCTTGCCAGATGCGAACTCCTCAGTCCTGGAGTTCCCAGACTGCAAAAACTGCGAATCTTCACTGCAAATGGAGTGGTGTCTATGATCACAGCACAAGAAGGACTGACACCATTGATAGTTAACATTTGACAGAAAAGGCAGTATAATGGAGCAAAAATAGTCCTTCCACAAAGAGTAATGAAAAACCAGATGCCCAGATGCCAAAAACTCACACACACACACACACACACACACACACACACATATTTAGGCAATACCTTACATCCTTCAAATAAAAGAAGTTAAAGTGGATCATACACCTCGATATAAAAAGCCAATCTATAAACCTCCTAGAGAATAACAGAAGAAAACCTAGATAGCCTTGGATTTGGTAATGACTTTTTGCCGAAAGCCCAATCCATGAAAAAAAAAATCATTGGCAAATTGGAATTCATTCCAATTAGAAGCTTCTTCTGGGTGAAAGAAAGACATTGCCTGGAGAAAGAAAAGACAAACCCCAGAGGAGAAGAACATATTTGCAATAGTAGTGGAAGCAGAAGATCATGGCGTACACAGGAATACTTAAGAGTTCATTTCATTATGAGTGAAATACTTCCCACCACTCATCCTCCTGGCTGCCGGCCACAGTAGAATCTGGGCAGGATGGGGGTGGAGGTGGGCAGCGGGGGTGTGATGGGAGGATCTTCTGGTTTTCCTGACAACAGGGTTGGGCTGTCCGGTGATGTCACAGCCTTTCTGGTCTCCGTTTGTGCCACTGAGGTTGCAGAGCTGTTTGATTTCTAACAAAGCTGCTCATCAAAGAAATGGGTGTGGTCTAGAGCGAGCCTTTGACAGTGTGATTTCCTTGCCTTTCATGTTGGGTTGAATGATGTATGTCTGGCTTTCATTCCTTCCCAGGCAAACCAATTCAGGTTGCCAAAACGATTTCCTCTCTGTACCCCCGTCAGTAACTTCAGTAGACTTTCAGCTCCTGTAGAGTCCGTCAGCTACCTTGTCATTTCCATTTTTTTATTCCTCTAGCTGTTGGTGTGCACAGTATGCATACTTTTCCTCCATTCAATTTCATCTCATTTGCCCACTGCCATGGGCTAGAAATGTGGAACCAAGTTCGCTTTCAAATTCAATCTCAAATGAAATGAAAAGGCCAGAAAATCACGAGGAGAGAACTGGTTGTAGCTATTAATGCGGATCTCACCGCAGGTCCTTTGCCATGATCCATCAAATGTGAATGAGAGGAATCTGCAGCTGTGTCTCTGACCGTGGTCACAGAGCCCTGTCAATCAAAGGAACAAGCAGAGAAAAGCCTGGATGCCTACTGGCTGCAATGGAGTATTGCTATGAACGGCACTGGACCTGTCTCTCTGATAACAGTACCAAGCCCTGGGGCCTTTAATATCGTAGCACCAGCCTACATTTATTTCAGATACCAAATTTAGGATCTGGCAATCCAGAAAGAAATGACAAGCTTTGCCTGAGGACAGTATGCATATTCTTTAATTAAAATGAAAGAAAGAAACAAATGCACCCAGTGCTCATGGCTCACGCCTGTAATCCTAGCTACTCACGAGGCTGAGATCTGAGGATCCCTGTCTAAAGCCAGGGTGGGCACAAAAGTTTGTGAGATTCTCCAAATTAACTAACAAGAGGTTGGAAGTAGAACTGTGGAGCTGAAGTGACAGAGCACCAGTACCTTGTGCATAAAAACTAGGTAACAGTGAGAGGCCCCACTATAGGTACTACTGCTACTATGACTACTACTACTACTACTACTACTACTAAATATTTTAAAGACCAGACAGGGTTAAACATGTCTGATAGAAACTGACCAATTCATATCCTTCAAATATATCAGTGGGACCTGGGAAATTACACAGGTGGATGGGTTTATTCTGACTTGCTGGTTCCCTTGGAAAAGTCCGTTGAAATGGAACTAGACTCTAACCACATAGATATACACATAAATGCATGTGTGCACACGTGTGTGCACATGCACACACACACACACACATACACACACACACACACACTCCCTTGTAAAAGTTAGGGACTCAAGGAGTGGAGACAGAGGAGTTATCCCGTGACTTTATCCAAAGTGATCCTAAAGAAAAGACGGGACAACGTGTCCTATGTGGTATCAGAAATGACCTGGCAACATTTCCATGAAGTCAAAACACCTGTGCCGACTTTATGTGTTGGAGATGATGTTGGTACGCCCGGGACTAAGAGCACCGCCCCTCGGCTTTCTAGCTGCGTGTGCTGCTGGGGCATCTCCTTTCAGGAGAGCAGGGGAAAATGCTGAGTGGCTGCAGTTCAAGCTCTGAATTTGTTGGGATGCGCTATCCTGCATCTTTTCCAGAATTACATGTGATTGATCCTCTTTAAATAAATCTGGCTAGCTAACAAATAGTTTTTTCTTGCCAACATCTTCTCAATCTGGTCTCCAGACTCTTTATGGTGTTTAAAAAAAAACCACCAAATAAAATTCACGAAAAGGCAACAAGAAACATATCTGACAAAATTTCCACACAGAATTCAAACATTGTTCTGGTGCCAGAAATCCGCAGCTGTGGCCTGACGTGGCAAACCATCTGTGATCGGATCCCCACTGTAGATCCCTGAAACAGGCAAAGTTGGGTAGGTGCATCCTTTGTTGGAAAGATGTAAGCCATAGCTCTGAGGTTTTCCTGCATTTATCCCCCGCTCCATTACCGTCTGTCCTTTGGATTGTCACCAGTGTATTATGCACAAGATGGTGCAGACAATGTGGGCAAAATACAATTGCTTGAAACAAACGGATATTTGCATTTTCATGCTTCCACATTCTGATTTCAAGTGGGTGTGAGGTGGTCACACCTATCGAAAACCTGGGAATCCTTACAACACGGGTAGTGGTGCAGCTATTTCTCAATTGTAGATGTTTAAGTTGTCCCCGATTCGGAGAAGCGGCCTCTGTGTCATGTCCACACATCTGTCTCCTTTGTCGACTCAGGTAAAATGGAGTATGGGTCTTGATAAGGTAATACTACAATCACATTGTGTGATACTAAAAACTTTATAAACAAGGTTAAGTCAGATCGCCTGTGACAGGAAGTGTCACCCTCCCAGGCTAGAGGTTCCGGCTCCCAGGCTACCTTGAGGATGCTGTGGATCATGTGAGGGGCGAAAGAGAATCTTAAGATGTTGCTTGGGCAAGGGTGGCCTCACGTGCCCTGAAAGTAAGCATTTTCTCTAAGACACAGTGGTAAGTCTTAGCAGGTGAGCCCTACCTCAGGATGAAGAAAGTTAACTGTCAGGGATTATTGAGGAAATCAAGCATATTAAAATATTGTTGCTAAGCACCAGCGACTTACAGCTGAAATTCTCGTTACTCAGAAGGCTAAGATAAGAGGATGGTTCAAAATTAGCCCAGACAAAAAAGGTCTGAGAAAGTCCAGCTCCAGCAAAAACAAACAAACAAACTAGAACTGAGGCATAGCTCAAGAGATAGAGTGCCAACTATGAACAAGAGAACTGAGCAAGAATTTGAGAGCTTAAGTTCAAGCCCAATTACTGGCACATGCACACAAGAGTTCCTATAAAATTGTTTACAGATACATTTATGATATAGTAATATGTTTCATACTTGATAACCTATTAAATAACAGAAAAGGCAAAGGTTTTAATGATAATCATAATCTTGAACTAAGTGATGGTCAGAAACAACCGTTCTGTAAAAAGTGTAATATAAAAAAATTATATGTGAATTCAACTGGAAATAAAGTCACAGGTGCTCTGATGTTTTGCATACATGTATGATTGAAAGAAGCACTGAACTGCAGCTAGAGACTAGTAAAAATAGTCATTCCATTCAAATTCATAAGTCCCACATTAAGACTCTTACTATTCCTTTTAGAAGTTTACGTCTCTGGACGTGACAATCACACCAAACATGCTGTCCAAGTAATAGGTGAAGACCTTCCCTGAAGTTGAAAGGTAGTGTGATTAAATCTTCACAGATTCTAGATTTTCTTTTGGTTGC
Organism: Dipodomys ordii; assembly: GCF_000151885.1. NCBI lineage: Eukaryota > Metazoa > Chordata > Mammalia > Rodentia > Heteromyidae > Dipodomys > Dipodomys ordii. The sequence continues at coordinate 13,600,382 of NW_012267243.1, read as the reverse complement.
TCTTCTACAGACAATAGTGTCTTTATGTAATGATACTTCTATCTTCTCCTCTCCCTTGCCATTCAAACTTCTGGATGCTAACGTTTACTTCTATGGTCCTTCTTGTCTTATGAATACTATTATTCCTCTCCCATCTTGTATTCCCATATTTTCGAATCCTACCCTTACTTGCTATTAGTCACAACACATGTGTTGGTCTCTATTTCTTATTGAATAGTTTCATTGGAATTCTCATGGAAATGGTGTGACGGGAGGTTTGAGGAATCCCTTCTCTGCTGCTCCCAACTGGTCATAGCCCACTCATTGTATTAGAAACTCGAAAAATAAACGTTAAAACGCAAGCAAATGCCAGGAACTGCTTTCTGGCCATATTCTCTTCTATCGTCAGAGCTCTGAAAGACTGTAAATTACCAGAAGCTTGCTCATTTTCCACTAGATATAAAAAGTACAGGCATAAAGTAGATTCTATATTAGGTGGAGGTCTCATCTGCTTCTGAAATTCTTACATCCTCAATGGCAGTTGTGTCTGAGCAACTCAAAATTTCATCCCTAAATTCTGTCCATGTAAATTGGTTGTGACTGGTATCTTCATAGACTTTAGAATGGGGTAGACAAGAGAGAATAATGGAATCCTGACTGTTCATGTCTGTTAAGTTGTGAATTTCACTTTCGATTGTTAGTATGTCTTACGGGTGCCTGTTTCACGTTACTACGGAAGATCAATGTTCAGGCTTAATCTAAATGACTGGGGGCCACAAAATGCTTCTGTCACAAACAGACTATAAATGCTTTCTGATACTGCTGAAGAGGAGGAATTGCAAAGCTACCCACTAAAAATCAGCAAAAGACATCTTTAAAAAATGAGGTTAGGTTTGTTTTGTCCTGATACTAAAAGTGAGATTGTTTTCACGTTTAAGGTTACATGTATAATCATAAGGGAAAATACATTAAGTCTTCTACTATCTTAAGGTGATCAGAGTTTATTTATGAACAATCTTTCAGATGTCAGCTAGTGTAACTATATATGGATACAGATATCTACAATTGTACATAAGTAGAACAAGTTTGTATGAATGTTGTTTTGTTTTACTTGTCTGTTTTTGTGCCAGTACTCAAGGTCTGAATGCCTTAGCTTTTTTGCTCAGGATTGGTACTCTACCACCTGAGCCACTGCTCCACTTCCAGGTTTTACTTCTTACAGATGTTTCATAAATGTTCTTTTTTTTTTGGGGGGGGGGGTCCGGTCATGGGGCCTGTCCCTCAGCTCTTCAACTCAAGGCGAGTGTTCTACCACTTGAGTCACAGCACCACTTCTGGTGGTTCATTGGAGATAAGAGTCTCACAGACTTTCCTGCCCAGGCTGGCTTTAAACTCTGATCCTCCGATCTCAGCCTCCTAAGTAGCAAGGATTACAGGTGTGAGCCACCAGCACCTGGCTCATGAATGCTCTTGTTCAGGATGAATTTAGACCATAATCCTCAGATCTCAACCTAGTAGGTAGGCTACCTGGGCCACATTTGTGAATGTGATTCTGTCATGAGTATCTTTCCAATGCAATAAATGCAGTACTACATCATTCTTTCCCTTGAAGTGAGTTGTCATATTCATTATTTTGAAAAACCGCTTTCAGAAGCTGAGTAGATCTTGTGGTGTACAACAATGCGGCCTGCGTGGCGTCAGAGGCTTGTTCCACACGGGCAGTATCAACATTAGCCTGAAAGCCATCGAATAAAAGAAGCAGTTGGCTCCTTGTCGGAGTCTGAGACCCACAGGGCCAGACAATAGACACAGGGATTTATCCAAATCACAGGGGCATTCATGAAGAAGCAAGCTCCCAAGTCCACCAGCGCAATGGCACACTATGGCGAGAATGGGATCTCAGGATGAGCACCAGCCTGTGGACAGCACACTCTGCCGGGGGAGGAGGAGAGCATCCTCTTCTCCCCTGGCACCCCAGGAAGGGTCTCCCTCCCCCCACAAGGCACCAGAGACCCCTCCTCAAGACCCGACCAGTAAATAGCAGCACCTGCACAGTCGCAAAGCTGCAAGATGGATCATCTTTCTGTGTTCGGTAACCCCCTGTGGAAGAAAAAAAAAGACCCTGGTAGAGAGCCTCAGTTTTACAGAGAAACCATGTTACACAGGCGCTGGAAAGGGTTTTAAGGTAGAGCTAAGTGGTAACACCAAATTCCTATGAAGAACAGATCTAAAATTGGGATGGCGTCCAAGAGTGGTGCCAGATGAACAAATGCCCGCTTGCTTTCAGGAAATCTCAGTGAGATGCATTCATCTGGACACTCTCAGGAGGAATGCATTTTCACTCAATGCCTTCTTTTGAGCTCTTGTTTCTACTAAAAATTAATGAGTGCTGTCAGTGTACTAAGAGAGCCTCCCCTTTGTTGGGAAGCTCCTTGTACCATTCACTCAGGTGTGACCTTGAGCGCTTCACGTTGAAGTAGAGGAAGCAGAGCTGTGGCTCAAGTGGTACAGTACCAGCCGTGAGCAAAACAGCTAAGGGACAGTGCCCAAGCTCTGAGTTCAAGCCCCAATACCTGAACAAAAGCACATGCATGCATGCATGCATGCATGCATACATACATACACAAAGCTAACATCTCTGTCTCGTTAAACTACTGCAAATGCTACTGAATCGTTGAATAGGTGATAAACATAAAAAATGAATGTTTATATTGAAAAAAGAAGTCTTAGACTCTAGTTCCAGAACTCCAAGAATTTCCTATGTTGGGTCCAGCCACTCTTGAATGTGCCAAATAACCAGTTATGGTGATGGGCAGAGAAAGGAGATTTATTACATAGCAACAATGGAGAGACAGATCTTCAGTTCATTTATTTTCAGCTGTCCTCCCCTGTTTTGGCGGTATCAGGCATTAGCTTTAGCTTTAAATAGACAAAAAAAAAAACTGGGGACAGGAGGAATGAGGCATGCATAATAGTTAAATATTCCCAGTCAGTCGCAGCTGTGGCCTGATTGGCTGTTATCTTAGTTTTGGACTCTGGGAGGATTCCAGAGAAGTTGCTCTTCATTACTGGAAGGGAGTGAAACCAAGTCAGTTGCTGTTGTCTGGTGTGTGGTCTGTGAGGATTTTGGTTGTTCTCTTCCCTTGGAGCAGCTTTGGTTTTTGCCCCAGTATGATAAGAAGGTAGCACTGCCTGTCGGAGAGACAGTTGGCTTTATGTCATAAGATGCGTCTCACTAACTCTGTCTTTCGTGCACAAGGTGATTGCAAAATCCCTACAGACAGCAATGACTCAGAGCAAAAGGCATGGATGCAAAGTGGGGGCTGAGTACTTAGCTTTCATCCCCTCCTAGTTAACTCACGGGTGCAAGGAAAGAGTCATTGCTCTTCAGGAAAAAGCAGCTTTATCTTCGTCTTACAGTATTTACTGACATGTGGCAGCTATGGTAGTCACCTGAATTTCACAGTCCTAGATACAACAAGGATACAACTTTAACCTTCAAAAACTTCACAGTTCTGGATTGTTGTTGTTGTTTTAATTCTAATAACTACCAGATGTAACTTACTCAAGATCACTCACAGTATAAGCTTCCAAAATGGGCCAGGCATCAGAGATTCCTTAAAGTACACATTACCTGAGCAGAGGAAGATTCTGTATCCTTATTGAATCATTCCATATATACCTTGAACTAGAAGGCACTACCTTAATTGTTCTGGATCCTAAGCTAGGCGCCAGTGCTTTGTATGTATATTCCTAACTGAGCTCTCAGGACTGAAGTTCAAAGCCAGCCAAGGCAGGAAAGTATGAGATTCGCTATCAAAATGCTGGAAGTGGAGCTGTGTTCGAGTGATAGAGTGCTAACCTTGAGTGAAGAAGCTAAGGGACGATATTCAGATCCTGAGTTCAAGTCCCACTGATGGCACAAACACACACACAAAAAACCCATTTCTGAATCCTCAGTGCCGGGATTGCCGTCTTCATCCTGACTGTAAAGCAGACAGGAAGTGAAGAGTGCTGAGGGCGTGGGAGGAGAGTAACCCGGTCCTGAGTGCAGACAATGTTAGTTTTAAAACTGCTCATGTTTGGGCCTGTCTCTAAATATCCACTTTGAATAGGGAGGAATCTTGCCCATTTGTTTATTCCACAAAGCGTACCCTGGCATCCTGTCGCCAGAAATATCCTCCCCTCCTCCCCCCTTTCCCCTCCTCCCCTCCCTTTCCTCCTCCTTCCCTTCCAGCCTTGTCTGCAGGTGCCTTCAGCCTAAAAATGAAATCCTCTGCTTGAGACTGTAATGGCTCTGCTGAGTGTTTGACAGAGAGGTGGCCTGGCCTGTTTTGTGCATGCATTTGGGAGATTTCCAAACAGATGCAGATGCAGCGTGACTTTCTTGGCAGGAGGGCTGAGAATTTAAGGATTCTTGTGAGGAACTGATGCTGCTCTGAAAACTTAACCCATCATTGAAACAACATAAAAGGGTTCTTAGCAAAGACGCGACCTTTTGCCTCCGTTTGGAGTCTGAGGCTTGGCCTCCCGTGTGCTGGCTGCCTTTGTTAAAGCTTTCACGACTTTGGCTTTGTGAAGGGCTGATTTTCACTGTCCTGAGCTCTCTAGGGTCTATTTTATTTTCAACAATGATTTCCATTCCATCTGAATCTATTGCTGTGGCCAAAGATGTGCTGCTTTATTCAGAAAGTGCTATCAGTAGGGATGAAAAAAAAATATTGTCTGAAAGCCATCTGGGGGCAATTTGACAAAAAAAGGGGGTTGGATAAATGAGAATAGCCTATCATTTTATTACTTAGAGCTACATGCTAACAAGGACAATGTAAGGAGTCCCAACTGTGGGTGAGCTATGGCTTGATCTGTAGCCTGATTGGCAAAGTCTAAACAATAACTCTGACTCCCTTGAGCCGTTGAAGCCCCACATGACCAGAGAGAACAAAGAAAGCTTTGCATGTCAGGAAGATCTTATAATTTCATCTCTGCCCATATTTGTCTGAGCTAAGTACAGCCAAGAGCTTTTAAATATTCTCCCCAAAGGATGCATTTGAAAGCTTACCAAATAGGAATTACTTTGTAAAAAGGCAGAGATACAGTGCTCTGTAAACAGTATTTCTTCGACGAGATGAACTGCACATAAACACACAAAGAGAAACCAAACAGTTGTAGGCAAGGATGTCCCCCAGACCTCCTTCTGTGGACGTGGAGGATGATTTTTAATAGTCATTAGACAGATTCTTCTCTCCTAAGTACACAGAGGCAAATGAGTTTGATTTTTTTTTCTTCCTCGTCTGCCAGGTTTTGTTTTCAGCCTGTGTCCTTGGCGGTGCTGTTCCCACCCTCCAGTTCCTTCTTGTGCTCCGTCTCTTACCTGCATTGCCTGATTTTACCCTTCCTGTACTGCATCCCTGCTGCTCAGAGACTTGGAGCAGAGTCCCAGACATTTAAACATCTGCTTGGACTCACTGAATCTATTCTTCCGCACAGTAGGACACCCTGAAGAAAGGTTCTCAAGCAGGATCTAACAGGATCTTTATGAGTTGGGAGTTTATTTTCCCCCTTTAGGTTTCCAGGAGATGACAGAGATACTGAGACTCCCTGCATGGGCTTCCCTCCTGGCACCCAGCACTGGAGATTTATGTTCAGCCAAGACCAGGGAGCACCCCAGGGTGCATGGGGCTCACAAGGCCTGGAAAAACAAAGGAAGTGTCTTCAAACAGCTTATCTGCATTAGCAGCACTTGATTCCAGATAGGCTAGTGCACCAACAATTCAGCCTAAAAGAATAACAGTGGCAGAGGAGCACACACTTCCAACTGTGAGGCAATTAGAGTGCTGTTGAATGGCTGATTGCTTGCGTGTGGTCTCCTTAGTTCCCTGATGGAGCATGCTTATCGTTCTGCAATTGGATAAAATGGATTGGAATGAGCACTGTCATATAGAACTGCCAGCTGTTCTACTGTTAATAAAGACGCTCTTACGCTATTAATACATCCCATTCTTCCATGTTGTGCCCATTCAAACACAATATCTGTGTTTGTGGAGTGGGTGTGCCTGCACCTGTTCTTGATTGGAGAGACTCTGTGGCCTGTGGAGTTTCCAGGCAGGATCTGCTTGTAAAGCAAATGGGGGTGAGCAGACAGTAGGATTTTTTAAAAAAAGGAAAAAAAATAAAATAAAGTTCTAGGTTCATTTGCACCCACATTTCTTCAAATGGGATTTTGTGTGATAACATTCTGGCTTATGGGGCAAATTACAATTTACTTGTAAGTAAATTTCAACTTTAAATAGATTCCGTGTAACGAATGATGATTCCTTCCATTTTTCAAAGAGTTGTTGCCATTTAAATATTCTTGAGTGTGAAGACAGAATCTCCAAGGTGATATAAGCAAGTAACAAATGCAGCTCCAGGCTGAGTCTTTCAAAGGAGACACTATGTCTCAAACAAGCAAGGCATACGTCCAAGCTTTTTTTCTTTCTTTCTTCTAGAAATCAAACTAGGAGGATCTTTGACCTCTGTCTTCAAGGAGTTCACAATATAATAGGGAAATAAAACCCACCTGTGCTAGAATGGGGATATTGAGCAGGATCTCTTTCAAAGTGGATCCATAACTCAACTCTGATGGACTGCAACCAATTTTTCTTCAGGTTCTACGCAGCTTCAGCCCTCATGACATGAGGGTATTACCAACACGACCATCACCACCACTACGCAGAATGGATCATGTAAGGGAATGGAATTTCTGGCCCTCACCAACAGCCTTGTGGAATTAGGGGTTCCCGGGCAAACTGGTCTGCTAGAATGACCATCACAAAGTATCACGGAGTGGATGACTTGAACGCTGACATTTATTTCTGGCAATTCTGGGGGCTGGAAGTCCAGATCAACCTGTTGATGTGGTAAGTTTATTCTGAGGCATCTTGTCTCGGTTTGCAGGCAGCTCTCTTTGCACTCGGAGATCATGACCGTCAGTGGGAACTTCCACCGGTACGTCATCTCAGGCAGATGGGAACCGACCGCATCTGAGCTCTCACTTACGATTCCTTTCACCTTGATCACCGCCTTGTCACCAACAATGGTGACATTAGAGGTGAGAGAGTTTGGAGACACATTTAAATCCATAACACTAGCTGATAGTTTTCCCTTCATTTCCTTTGGAGGGATAAAGACAAAAAACGTATTGTTCAAAAACTAGGTGTGGATGGCTCGCACCTAGAATCCTAGCTTACTAAGGAGGCTGAGATTTGAGGAGCTTGGTTTGAAGCCAGCTGGGGAAAGAAAGCCTATGGGACCCTTATTTCCAATTAGCTACCAAAAATGCCAGAAATGGAGCTTAAGTGGCTTAAGGGGTAGAGTGTTAACCTGGAGCAAAAATAATTTCAAGGACAGTGCCCAGGTCCTGAACTGAAGCCTCAGGACTGGCTGGAGAGAAAAAAAAAATCACCATTCAATCATTTATAGAAGATTGAGAGCGATTTCACAAAGCTGATATTTGTTGTTGTTGTTCCCGACTGGACTCCTTGGCACCCAGAACCTGCAAGCTTCCCACTCTGCTCTCTGCGTGTGTAACTTCCAAACGGGAACGGGGAGGAGGACTTTGGAGGAGGCTACCAATGGGCATGTGAAGAGTAAGAAACACACAGGGATGCCCTCCTGTCGAAGCACGGGTAAGGGCAGCTGGAAGAGACCAGATGGGACATGGGGGGTGGGAGTGTGTATGCTTCATACTCAAAATCTTTCTATATCTCATCATATTGAGTATCATAAAGTTTAGCAGGCTGCGGAGACACTGCCCCTCCCACAGTGTAGGTATTTCTTGCATGTCCTACACAAAAGAGAGCTGGGGGAGAGAGATGTTAGGACCCTCCCATCCCTTCCCCACTTCCCTTCGAGCCCCTACACACTGAGCAGGAGCACGTAAACTTGGAAATGGATGAGCTAACAAAAGAAATGACCTGGACCTTGGAGATTGGAGTTACACCTGGGATATACTAAATTTTAACAACCAAAATGATAGTAATAGTAATAACAGAACTGTATGTTTTCCTCAATAAAAGAAGGAACATTTGAAAGAATTAAAAGTAATGGCAGGAGGCAGGTGGCTGGAACTCACCCCTGAGATGGGAGCAAAGCCGTTTGAAGCCAGCTGGGGCAGAAGAGTTAAGGAGACTCTTACCTCCAAATAATCACCAAAAAGAAATGTGGTAGAGTGCCAGCCTTGAGTAAAAAAGTTAAAGGACAATTCCCAGGCCCTGAGTTCAAGCCCCAGTACCAGCACCAAAAATAAATAAATAAAAATAAAAATTAGTAATAGCAGGAAAAGGTTTGAAGTTAGTATCATCTTATGTTTTGTGTATCTTTGTAAGCTGTCTTATTTCTCTCTGAAGAAGATATATAAATGAATAATTTGGGTAGATTGAAAAGACTCATAACCAATCTAATGATGGCCACAGAATAGGCCCTAAACATGAATGTATTGGATGGTAATTAAGCTCCCTCTTTTCTTTAGAAAATCACTGTCAAGTGGCAGTGTAATAGGACTCTTTTTTAAACTACTCTCTCAGAAATCCTTAGATACAAAAAAAGAAGCCACTGGGCGTATTTGACACTCACTGTTGTAGCTTTTCATTTCTAATCTTGTAGTCTGCTGTCCTGGTTGTATGTAAGTGTTTCTGTACAGGTTATCTATCAGCAAAGGATAACTTTTTAATGGAACTCCTCCTTGAAGGTTTCACCCAGCTTCTTCTTTCTTTCCTAGTGAGTACTTAAGTGCTAACATTTTCCTTGGAATGTGGGATTTTATTTTCTCAATTTCCTTCTCATTTCAAACTTCATTCTTTGGATCAGTTCAAGGGGAGATAATTCATTCCTTAGAATACATCTTACATTTGCTCCCTATCCAGCCAGGATGCTTTTTAGACCTTAAGTCTAAAAGGCATGGCCTCCCTCATTAAATATTTTCTAGCCCTACATGAATTGTCTCCCCCACCCCTGCTTTTATATCTATCATTCTACGTTTACTCCTAGTCATTTATGTATCTATATCCTGTATGGAAGTGTTAAAGTTATGGCCCTATTTACCTTTGGGTCCCCAGTGTGCACTACATATTAGGAGTTTATCAAATGCCCTGAAAGAATAAGTGGATAATCAATACAAGATGCATGGCTATTTGACCCAGCTCTTACTCTTCTGGTTCTAACTCTCACAGTGCTAAGTCTATGTAAGGAATGATAAGTCAAGAGGAGAGCCTACATGTTGGTCAAATGAAATGAGTACCAAAATGTGTCCTGTCTGTACAGAAGACCCAAATTCAAACTGTTCTTCCACATGCTTTCCAATTTGATCATGTTCCTTCATATCTCTGAGTTTTATTACCCAAGCTCTAAAATAGAGATACTACTTACCTCAATGTTATTGTGAAGATTACATTGAAATTTCTTTTTAAAACTACACATAAAGCATCTACAATAGACACTTGGTAAGCATTTGTTTCCCCTAAAAATATTTCTTTTTACGAGTTTAGGATATTTAACTTTAATAGTTAGTTGAAACTATATTGATATGTGATCAGATATTCTAAGGTATTATACAGTAATAGAAGCATGATATAGTATAGTAGAAAATAATATAGTAGTTAAGTGTGACACAGTAGTAGAAAAATGCTGGCCAATTCCCATGGCAGACTGCAATCTACTTTTTTCTTCCTTTTACTTTAGTTTTCCACAAGTGTTATTCACTATTTCTATATAGCCATGCTTGGCACAGACTAGATAAATAGGAGAGAGGAAGGGAACAGAGACAAAGAGACGAAGGCAAGATGGGTGTTTGGGTTGAATTATTTCTTATCAGTAGGTTCATTGTCATTATTATAAGTAAATATCACACAGTGTTTGTATATGAATCTCTCTTGATGAAATATTACCTAAAAACAGTCTTATCCTGGCTCTTCGTTCTTTTTTCTCCTCAAAATTTTGGGTTGTTATTGTTTAAATCCTAACAATATGTGTCAACCTAAATTAAGAGTCAAGTGTGAAGTGGTTTTTTGTCAGGGAGGGAGGCTGGGACTGGGGCTTGAATTCAGGTGTTGGTACTCTTAGCTTTTGTGCTCAAAAACCAGAAGCAGAGGGGCTGGGAAGGTGGCTCCGTGGTAGAGTGCTTACCTTGCATGCAGTAGACCCTGGATTCGAGTCCTCAGCACCACAGAAGCAGAAAAACCTGGAAGTGGTACTGTGGCTCAAGTGGTAAAGTGCTAGCCTTGAGCTGAAGAGCTGAGGGACAGAGCCCAGGTCCATAGTTCAAGCCCCATAACCAAAAAAAAAGAATGTTTCTTTATGAAGAGATTGAGTTCAATTCTTTATTCCCTCTCAGTTTTTGTAATTTTTTAATGATTTCATGTATTCAGGTTGAGTTCAGTTAATTTTTTAAGGGCAGATCAATAATTATACAAATTTCCATCACAGTATAAACATGCTACTAGTTAAACTCATTATTTCACTTATAAAAATGTGATTCAACATGATGAATGCTTCCTGGAGATTAAAATGTAGTTAATGGCAAAATAAAATACAATAAAAGCTCAATGTTCTGCCTCACTGAGGAAAAGAAATCCTAAAACTTGTCTGTCTAGTATATCATTTGTAAATAAGATGATAGAGTGGATAAATCTTAAATTATTAGTAAACTTGTTAGCCAATAAAGGTCATAACAGGACATTAGTCAAATAAGCTGAAATGAAAAATAACGTGGGAGCAAGGTAGGAGCAATTCCACAAAGCGGTAGTGAGCTTGCAGTTCCGAAATATTTTCTTGGATTGTTTCCTATTGAGAAAGTAAAGAAGAAAACCTTCCATTGTAAAAAAATATGAAAAAGAACTGGGAGCTGGTGGCTTGCTCCTCTCTTAGAAGGCTGAGATCTGAGCACCACATTTTGAAGCTAGCCTGGGCAAGAAAATCTGTGATTCTCTTAGCTCCAATTAATATTCAAAAAGCTGAAAATGGAGGCTTGGCTCAAGTGGTAGAACAATGGAAAAGCCGACTTCAGCCCCCACTTATACACGCACATACACACAAAGTATAAAAAATGATATAGTGTCTCATCTTTGGGATTTGAAATGAATTCTATTAAATTAAGGCTTTTAGATGTCCTGAAGTTAAAACAACAAATAAGACATAGTTGGTGACTTTTTTTTGTTTAATCGGTCATGGGGCTTGAACTCTGGGCCTGGGCGCTGTCTCTAAGCTCTTCAGCTCAAGATGCGCCCTCTACCACTTGAGCCTTTTTTCTGGTGGTTAATTGGAGATAAGAGTCTCACAGACTTTCCTGGATAGGCTGGCTTTGAACCATGATCCTCAGATCTCCTCCTGAGTAGCTAAGATTACAGGCATGAGCCACCAACGACCGGTTAGTTGATAACTTTTTTTTGTTGTTGCTATTAGTTGATTGGTTTTGAGGCTTGAACTCTGGGCCTGGGCGCTGTCCCTCAGCTCTTCAGCTCAAGGCTAGCACTCTACAGCTTGAGTCACAGCACCACTTCCAGCTTTTTCTGTTTATGGGGTGCTAAGGAATCAAACCCAGGGCCTCATGCATGCAAGGCAAGCATTCTACCACTGAGCCACCTTCCCAGTCCCTAGTCGGTAACTTTTTATTTCCTATACTTGACCCTTCTTTTCCTAAAACACTTAAAATATGCAAAACTTGAAAAAAAAATTTCTTCAAGTCCCTTTTTCTCTTACAGAAGATGGCCTTTGAGTTTAACAACACTAGGACATACCTCATGGGACATAACAAGTAAACATGTTTATGGTCTCAAAAAGATTTCAATAAATATCCGTGAATCCTAATGTCCTCAGGGAAAGATGGTACAATCTTCTTCATGATGCATGTGCTATCAACTTCATTCTTAGTCATTCATTCCAAAAATACGACCTCGTACTCAGTGATGCTTTGATGAATGCTTAGTTAGTAAAAAAGATTCCCAATTTGGTCATACATCCTATATGTCTCGCAAGGAGTTACTCATTCCTTTCCTGCTTTTTCTCAGCCTCAGTGGAAAAGGAATTGGGAATAAAGCAAAAGAATCAAAGTTTTAGAAAAAGGATAGTTAATGCTGAAGAAATAGGATATTATTTATCTTAGTGACAGCTTGATGGTGTTCTTTAGCTCAGAAAGACTATCACAGTAACCACTGCAGTCACAGATTAATAAAAACATTTGTGAGTTCTCTAGTAAACTGGACCTCTTTCCTTTGCCATTTGCTGTCCTTTTCACCTAGGACATATGACCTACATTATAGTTACTACAACTGAATGTAACGTTATATCCTGCAGCTCCACATCCATTTTATTGAGTACAGCAATATCGGGCTCAACCCTGAAGGAGGGAGACACACACAAACAGGAAAGCAACCCTCCAAATGGTTTTTTTTTTGGGGGGGGTCCAGTCGTGGGGCCTGAACTCTGAGCCTGGGTGCTGTCCCTCAGCTCTTCTGCCACGCCGACTCCAGTGGAGTCTGCTTAGCATGGGAAACCATCTATCAGACCTGAGAAAGGGGCTTCAGAGACCTATCTCCGAGTATTGGGACTTCACCGAAGTCTGCCTCGGAGAATGGGGCTTCTAAGAGGCCTACTCCTGGAAAGGCTGGCAAACCCCTGGGAAAGATGTGTTTCTGCCTTTCTTTTCCTCACTATTAATCTTTTACTATTTCTACTGCTCTTTGTACTTACTCATTGTCAATGTTCCCTTATTCAAAGCTCTTTCTTAAGAGTATTGACGACTCCAATATCTGATGAGTGTCTTAAAAATATGACTAACTCACCAGAGTTAAGTGCTACCCTGAAACCCCTCTTATAGAGGCTAGTAGACAAGTCATAAGTAAATATAAAAGTATTGGGGTTTCACGAAGTCATTTCAGCAGAAGGAATTGTTTGTAAGAGATTTGCAAGAAGCTCTAGGTGTGGCTAGAACAGAAAGAATGTATGGCAATTGCTGAGATAACTACGTAGGAAGTGGCGCGGTAGCTCAAGTGGTAGAGCGCTCGCCTTGAGTTGAAGAGCTGAGGGACAGCGCCCAGGCCCAGAGTTCAAGCCCCATGACCGAGATAACTACTTAGGAGAAAGAACTTCTTATTACTCTCTTTCATTTACTAAGAGACTTGCTAGATCTAGGCCTCCGTGACCTTACTATTAAAGAAGGAACAGGAAAGATCTTATGGGACAATTAAGGCCTCTATAGAAATAAGGTAATGGTTAGATGGTGACAAACGTCGAAACCCATTATATTTCTTAGAGATAAGCCGGAAACAAGTGCCTTTCAGGCGACCAGCTGGTGACTACCCAAGAATGAAGCCCTGCAGCAAGGTTGTGTAACCTTTTGCCCTTTCTTATGGAGACTTTTTGCTATAAACGTTTGTTATCCTCTGCATTAAATCACACTCAGCATCCACTCCTCTTGTGTGTGAGTTGTCTGTTTGCCATCTCCCCACCTATTCCAGTTCCTCCCCTAGGTGTCCTCCGTCATCCTGACAGAACCCGGTCCGCGGCACTCTTCAGCTTAAGGCTAGCACTCTACCACTTGAGCCACAGTGCCACTTCCAGCTTTTTTTTTATGTGGTGCTGAGGAATCAAACCCAGGGCCTTGAGCATGCAAGGCAAGTGCTCTACCACTGAGCCACCTTCCCAGCCCCCCTCCAAACGGTTTTAAGAGAGCAGATGAAGGAACCAGCCTGCTTACATTTGAATTCTAGATTTGACCCTTATTAAGTTCACGATCTTGTCCAGGTTCCTTAGCTCCCTGTCCATAAATGTGACTTTTCAGCAAAGTTGCTCCACAGAGGATCATATGTTCTTTACTGGCCCCAAAATAGTTAATACATGTATTAAGTGTTTAAATGATTAAATGAACAGCACCTGACAATGTTAGATTACAGGCATAAACACATTCCTCTGTGAACACAGGTAGAAGACAAACTTTTTCTGCCTGGAGGTTGTGAACTCAGGGAAGATTTCTCACAGTTTTCCCTAGACCTTAGTAACAGTCAACAGAGAGAAGCAGAGCCGGTGAGGAGATCTGTGCGTCAGTACCTACCATGATAATGAGAAGCACAAAACCCTATCACGTGAAATGGCCTGGTACATTCATGGGAAGGACAAAGTGGGTGATAGTAATTTTGTAAAGTTGCCATTACAAAGTAGGACACAGTGGATGGCTTAGACCATGAAGAATCACGGTGTCATAATTCTGCAAGCGATACATGTAAGGAAAGGCGTTGTCGGGCAGGTCATGCTCTTTTGAAGTTTTAGGAACCCTTTCTTCCTTCTCAGTGTCTGGTGATTTTCCAACAGCCTTTGACATTTCTTCATGTATAAAGAATTCCTGCCAACCTAACATCTTCTTATGGTGCTCTTGCTCTCTACATTTTTCTTACTCATGTGTCTCTCTGATTTAAGTTTCCCTCTCTATAAGGACAGGAGTCATATTAAAGTCTAGCCTGTTGTAACAGACCTTGAGTTAACAATGGTCAGCTGGTTCCAAACAAGCTTACATTCGTCAATGACGGAGTGGGAGTTAGAAGTCAAGCATGCTTTTGGGAAAGCATAATTTAAACATAAAAAGTAGTCTTTCTTGAGGAAAGGACTCTAGGAAACAATGGGTACTAAACATGTAAATAAGGATAGGATCAAAAATTATGCTATGGAAGTCACATTTTCTTTTGAAGAAAATAAGAAAACATGGTGGATTTTACTGAGAGGAGCAATTAACTCAGATCTGCATTTTTAAAAATACCCTGGTGGGCAGTGTAAGGATGCACTGGACCGTGGAGAAGCTGGGAAGGTAGATACCATGAATGAGTATAACTCCTACACACAAGAAAGCTAAGAGTCCATCCTGGAGGGAGCCCAAAACCAGAATAAGGAAGGGCAGAGACAGGAAAGCCTCCAACGGCAGAACAGACTGAGCCAGGAGGAGGGCCTGAGTTTGAACACCAGGACTGCCACTTAAAAAACACAACAAAGGGCTGGGAAGGTGGC
The DNA here is from genome assembly GCF_000151885.1 of Dipodomys ordii. Lineage (NCBI taxonomy): Eukaryota > Metazoa > Chordata > Mammalia > Rodentia > Heteromyidae > Dipodomys > Dipodomys ordii. The sequence goes on along the minus strand of NW_012267243.1, from coordinate 13,585,376 downwards.
TCAGTGGTAGAGTGCTTGCCTTGCATGCCTGAGACCCTGGGTTTGATTCCTCAGCAAAAAGAAAAAAGCCACAAGTGGCACTATGGCTTAAGTGGTAGAGCACTAGCCTTCAGCTGAAGAGCTGAGGGACAGCGCCCAGACCCAGAGTTCAGGCCCCACGACCGGAACCAAAAAAAAAAAAAAAAACAAAAACACACAACAAAACTGGATGGTCAAAGAACTCTTAAATCATAGAAAGTTCTGTGAGACTCTTATCTCCATTGAATCACCAAAAACCAGACCAAGAGCTGTAGCTTGAATGGTAGAGCACAAACCTTGAACTAAAAAACGAAAGGACAGTACATAGGCCCTAAGTTCAAGCCCTAGTACAGCACACACACACACACACACATACACACACATCATATTACTGCTCCAGCTAGCATAACATGTTACTGTTGAAATGAAGATGGTGAACTGAGTGATCATTTCTCCTAGATAAGTTAAAAATAGATGAAGTCACTGTGGGACCGTTCCTGAATTTGGTTGGTTTAAATGGCTTATTTCCTTTGAGTAGAATCTTGAAGAGACCCTTTTCACAAAAAACAGAATAGATTTTATGTCCTTTGGAGAACCAGTCCCTCAAGATTTAGTGAAAGTTTTCTATTCTTGAATTCAACTCTTTAAAACGCAAGCTCCTTATCACAAAACTATTTTTTTTAAATCTCATCAGGATGTTCCCAAATTGCCTCTGTTGGTAAATTATTCATATAAGGCAAAAGCTTTTAAATAGATTTGACAAGACAACTTCTTTAGCAAAGTCATTAAGATAAGAGACCTCAGCAGGGAGGAAGTTATTCAGATTAGACACAAAGCCTCCTCCTTGTGAGCAGGTTTTTCCCATTCTCTATTCTTCCCTCCCTTTCTGCCTTGCTAGGTTTTTTTTTTTTCCTCTAGGTATCTTTAACTAAATGTCATTCAGTATAACAAATCACCACTTCGCCACAAGTAATGTAGGTTTCTGGTGGTGTGCAAAACCATTTTCACTTGCAGTATTATAAAACATTCAACGTGGAAATGTAGCTTGAAAGGAAAAAATATTCCCTCCCAGTTCAGAGATGCTTTTAGAGACTGTGAATGTTAAAAACAACCTTTTTCCAGAGATGGCTGTAAAGAAAGAATTGGGTTAAAACAGTGAGCAGTTCAAGATGAACATATAGATAAGAACCTCTAAAAGCACCCATTTAGACAATACTCAGTGGTTGCAGAAATTTCATGCTAACAAGAAAACCGAGATTTTTACCAGGTGCTGACCTCCAAGTCAATTGGTGGCCTGAAATTCAAAAGGATTCAACAGAGTTGATCTGGTGGGACTTGGATATAATGAAGTTTAAGGAAAAACCTTAATATAGAGAAAATTTTTCAGCCACATTATGATGATTAAAAGCCAGGAGAGTGTTTACAGCAAACAGAACAAGTTTATTTGAAGGTGAAAAGAAAGCCCAAAAGGAAAGTAGGGAGACTCTCTGAAGACAGGGGCCGGCAGAGTTGGGAAGCCAATGGGACCTTCGTGAAAGGCATTTGTTATAGTATGGGGTTCCTCCCATATATCATACCCTGGGGTTGGCACTGATTCCTTGTTGATTGCATGTGTCACCTTGACACTTTTTATTGGTTGAACAAAAGCCAGAGCACTATGGGAAAAAGAGGCACACGTGTTATTGGCTACTTCTGGCATCTGCCACTTTTTATCTTTATCTACTTAACACTTCCCTTTCTTTTCCTCAATTATGATATTATTTAGGAAACAGAACACAAAATGAACTTCAAGGTTTCTACCCAGCTGTTTAGAGCTTCTTTTGCATATATAATTAATTAATCCAAATCCACACATAATTACAGGCAATTTGCATAAAACATGGTGTTAATGATTAGACAATGCTGACTATAGAACTTTACAGCCTCAAGAGTTGTTTTGTTTTTTTTTTCGTAACTTCAATTACTCATTCTTTGGAAAAAGCTATTTTCAAGAGCTTTCAAAAAATTTTTTAATTTATTTATATATTTACTCCAGTGACTCTGGCTCAAGAAATCTACTCCAAGGAAATAATTGGAAATAAAGGCAAAATAAAATACATGTTGTGTTATACCTTGAGCTGTGACCCCCTAGTTTGAAATTCATACACTGAGACCCTAATACCTAGTACCTCCAAAGGTGATTGTACCTGATGATTTTTTCATATTTGCTTAATGTCTGTTTAAATTTTAACTTGTTATTCCTATCTTTTTTTTTAATTTTTCATTTTATTAGAAAGATGCTGTACAGAGGGGTTACTGTTACGGGAGTAAGGCCATGAGTCCATTTCTTGTCAAGTATTGTTACCCCTTCCCTTGTTCTCCCACAAGCCCTCCCTCCCCTCCCCCCATTACTATCTTCAAGTAGTTGTAGAAAGGCATGGCTGTTAACCAAGCCGTTTATAACTCCAGCACCTCTCCATCATTACCCCTTGCAGCTTTCTTGCCCACCCCTTCCCTCACTTGTCTTCCTTTTATAGAGTGTACACTGAGTTTTGACTGCTTTCTCTCCCCCGCTTCTTCTCTGCCACTGGCCGCACCCTTCAAGAAATTTTTGTGTAAGATGGCAAAGAATAACCCAGGTTTGGGACACAAACTTTATTTGCTCGTGATTTATCACATGGGTACTTATTCCATGGGTACAGCACCTGGAGTCTTCCAAGTTGTCGACCTTTGAGTGAAGTGGCTGTGGTATTTCTCCGACTTCCCTTTTAAAAAGAGAAAACACAGTGTATTAGTAAGTTCTGAGGGTTAGTTTCCCTCGTGGGTAGTGAAGCTCTGGCTTGGAGTTTATTGTTGTCCCTAGACACAGTGGGGATTATGGTACTTCAAAGATGACCTGGTCTGATTTCTCCTTTATGACATTTTCCACCTTGTAAGAATGTTAAGTGTTCTTTTACCTAAGGGCCACAAAGAGTAAGTCTACATTTAAACATAACTTCAGATACATTTCGTTGCCTTGTAACTGTTTTTTTTTAAAGCTTGATTGAATTGCAAACTAAAACTAATGAGATTCTAGGAGGATGTTGCTAATAATGGGGAAATTGTGCATGGGTGAAGCACAGCGTGAAGGAGAAACCCTGATACCTTCACCTCAGCTTTACTGTGAGCCTAAAGCTGCTCCAAAGTAACACAATCTGTGTGTGTGAGAGAGAGAGAGAGAGAGAGAGAGAGAGAAAGAGAGAGAGAGAGAGAGAGCGAGATATGGGAGTCCATATTTATATATCAGTTCTTGGCTCCTCTTGATTCCTTAAGGAATGGAGCAATGTTTTGAATTTGGAGTTTCCTATCTTCTTGAGACAAAGTAAAATAGTTTGCCGAAGTATCAATTCAGACTTAACCTACCCATCATCTCATATACTATTATTTTTGTGTATGTGGTATGTACATTTTAAAGCTACTCTTCGGTTCTTTGAAATATACAGTCTACATAAGTGTTAATTCACCATGCTGTGCAGATCTCAAAAAACTTACTCCTCATAACGGAATCGTTGTGTGCCCTTTGACAAATGTCCTATCATCTCCAGCCTCTGATAACTGCCACGATACTCTCTACTTCTTCAAATTCCACCATTCACATACCTTTCTCCCCTTACAGTACTGGAATTTGAACTCAGGGCCTTGAACTTCCTTAGCTTGCTTTTGTTCATGGCTTGTACTCCACAATTTGAACCACTCCTCTACTCTGGCATTTGGCTGGCTACTCTAAAGGAGTCCAACTAAACTTTTCTGTGAGGACTAGCTTTAAAGTACAAGCCTTCAGATCGCAGGCTCCTGAGTAGCTAGGATTATAGATGCTAGCCACTGGTACTGAGTTATGTCTGTCTTTCTAATCAAAGAAATCAGGCAGGCCCTAGGTATCAGTGGCTTAAAGCCGTGAATGAAAAAAGGGAAAAAAAAGACCTAGTGCTAGCAGAGAGAAAGAGAGAGAGAGAGGAGAGAGAGAGAGAGAGAGAAAGAGAGAATGTATATGTATTGGTATTTGTATTGGCTCTCCCTTTTGACATGCTACCCAGCCATTACTCTTAAATTCAATGTACAATGCTGAAGTACAGTGCCAAATTGTAATAGTCATATATATGAAATATACTTTTTAAAAATAAAGGAATTCAAAAGATTACTGTAATATATGGGGTGAACACTATATTCCAATACTTGTGACACTACCAACTTGTGGTTTTTGATGGTTTTATAATCTATTTTTAATCAATGTAATATTTTGATCAAAGCCAAAGGTGGAGATAATGACAGCAAAGTGCAGCAGCCAAATTTAGCATTTAGTAAGTAGGATTTGAAAACCAATAGTTTTAATGTTTTTTGTTCACAGCTCTCTCAAAGTGTATTTTTATGTGTGTTCAGTAGAAAAACATAAGACACTAATGTTTGATTCAAATGCAATTCACTTTTAGCCAGTAGCACTTATATATCAGACAAGTGTCATGCTTTTGGATGCGATTTTATAAACATGAAGACTTAAATCATACACTCTGAAGTCTATGTTGTGTGGATTGTTGGAATCTGATTCAAATTTTAACTTGATCATTGTAGGTGCTGGATAGGGATCACTGTTTTCAACGGACTATAAAGATGTTTTCTGAAGATGAGCACCTCGTTTCAATACTTAAGTTGCACCTGCACATGTTTATTGCTATAGCCTGAAGTAACTACCAGCCAAAGATTAACATCTATGTTTGTGTGTGCTGTGTACTGGGGCTTGAACTCAGGGCCCGTGTGCTGTACCTTCTTAAGATTTTTCATTCAAGGCTAGCACTCCACTACTTGAGCCATAGCTCCAATGGCGGCATTTTGCTGATTGGTGATGAGTCCCACGGAGTTTTCTGCCATGGCTGGCTTTGAACTTTTATTCTCAGTTCCCAGTTTCCTGAGTAGCCTGAGTAGCTAGGATTCTAGGAGTAAGCTACTGGTGCCTGGCTTAATCTTGTAATTGGCTTTTAAGTCCAAGAAAATAAAGACTTTGAGTCCTTCCAATGCTGGGGAGGTTCATTCTACTTTTATTCTTATGTTCTGGATTCCATTCACACTGGGTAGCCAACAGATAAGGGATGTTAAGATTCTAGGGTTCAAGCCAGGAGCCAGTGACACAAGTCTGTAATCCTAGCTACTCTGAGGATTGTGGTTCAAAGCCAGCCTGGGGAATAAAGTCTGTAAGACTTTTATCTCCAATTAACCACCAGAAAACCAGAAGTAGAGTTGTGGTTCAAAGTGGTAGAGTGCTAGCCTTGAGCAGAAAGAGCTCAGGGCAGTGCCCAGGCCCTGAGTTCAAGTCCCATGGCAGAAAAAAACAAAACAAAACAAAACCAAAAACCCACCAAAAAAAAAACACCCAAAACAACCTCCACCACCATGATTCTAAGGGTCTCAGAATTTATAGGAAAAACCCTATATTAAACAAGTTCCTATAGCTCTGTTATTTATATATTTATATAGTATTAAACTGTCCCCGACAAATTCTGAACATTCAAGTGTGATTATAGAAAAGTTTTACTACCTGGATCCTCTTACTGACTCTTGAGTTTTCTCCTGTATTTCACTAGTGGGAGAAATAATCAAATATGGGGACTGGATGGGATTGTTAGGGACAGAGTTCAGAAAGACTTGGAGGTTGTGATTAAGGTATAGACATGAGTTTTGATTTTTCAGGTCTTGGGGTTTGATTTCTACTTTCCTACTTTGACCAGCATGAGAACTCAGAATTGGAAAATGACAAAGGGGCAATGGTCTGGTATTGTGTAATTGAAGGCCACCGGTTCCTCATTTATAAATAAAATGATTGTACTCTAAATCAAATTCTGAAACCAAATCGTGAAAGTTTTATGATCCTATAAGCCGTTACTTAGCCAAAGCCTATAAATTAAAAACCTAACATCCTGATCTTACATAGCTTTGCTGTGTGGATAATTTTCTTCTAAAACAGTAACTATTTTTTTCTTTCCATTTTTACTGTGGTTTTCAGGGGCTGTAGGTGAGCTCAACTATTATTTCCTTAGCCTTGTTATATACTGGGGGTATTGATACACATTCAACCATCTCACAGATACTTGGGGAGATAGCATTAAATGTGCACAAAAATATGGTGTCCAGACAGAAAAATAGTCAATGTAGCCAACACAAAGACTACAAAGTCCTAAATTGGGCTAGCTGAAAACATTGGAACAACATAAAGAAAGCTAGCATCTGCAGAAGAGCATGGTGAGAAATGGAAGCCAGCAGGAGGTCAGAGTCAGATCACACAGAGGAAGATGCACATTCCATTCTCAGCACATCTTAGAAGTGCAGCAGCCAACTCAAGATTGATGGGGCCAGGCAACCAGAAAGAACTGCCAAGGGTTATGGTGAAGCTGATTCTTAAAGGATTAACATGTTTTAGCAGGGGAAATGCAACAGGAAAAATGATTGGAATGGAAAATGGAAGTAGGAGAAAGGGGGAGGCTGTTGAGGTGGAAGAAACATCCTGAATAAAGACAATGTATTCTCAGGAGGCCAACAAGGGGCTGAGGTTTGTTAAAGTAGAAAATAAGAGACAGGATCAGCATGGCAGGCAAGAGGAAGGAGGAAGATGCTGCTATAACCATGGCTACTCAGGGCCACCAAACGAACTTCAATGACGCAAACTTACGGGCAAAAGTCTCACAATCTTACTTAAGCAGTTTTTCGTAACACAGAACTAGGAGATACTGGATAAATATTTGTGGATTAGGCATTTTGAAACCTCACTGACAATTTTGTGCTTATTTTTGTCAAACACCAGACCACGTCAGGTTGATCAAGGAAACTTCCTTCAACATTGTGATGGCTGCTTAGAGTTCATGGTGGAACTGCTCTGTTCTGGCCTATAAAATTAACAAGGCATCCAATTTGTTAAGATGACTTGTCTTGCTTGAATAGTACTTTATTACTTTACCTGAAGCACAAGGCAACTTCCTTCAGGAAGATTTCACAGGAAACAATAATAACTTGCATATAAAAAGTGCTTTATGTTTTTCAAAATGCATTTGCATACATAATGTTTTATCCTCACGGCAACTCCTTGCGTTAGGCAACACAGATATTGTCATTTTCATTTTATTGTTATGAATTACAAAAAGCTCAGGAAAGTTGTACTAATATAGCAGAATCAGGATTAGAGCTGAAGCCTATGACTCCCATACTTTTGTTACTAGGTAGTTTCCATGGAAAATAATTTTAAGAAAGACAAAAAGTAAAGCAATAAAACTAAAAAGGGAAAGAAGGTTGATGGGTTTTTCTATAAGCTTATCTTATAGAAATGCTCTCTACCCAGCAATTCTATTGAGCAAAAACAAATTCCTACTATGTGCAAATATTTTTCTAGTGTGTGTGGGTATAACAGAATAAAAATAACTGATCTTGTGGCACTCACATTCTAATGGGCGACAGGCAAGTGAGCTACATTGAATGTCAGATGGCCATAAGCGTTGTGGGCTGTGACAAAGCAGGAGCAGGAATGACAGAGGTGAAGGTGGAATGTGACACAGAGTGGTCAGGAAAGGAATCACCAAGATCACAGCATTTAAACAAAGGTTGGAGACAGGTGGTACACCCTATGACCCACTCCTGGGCATTTATCCAATAGAACATAAAAGCTGCCAGCACAACCATGCTCACTGCAGCAGTTTTTTTTTTTTGGGTCCGGTTGTGGGGCTTGAACTTTGGGCCTGGGCACTGTCCCTCAGCTCTTCAGCTCAAGGCTAGCGCTCTACCACTTGAGCCACAGTGCCACTTCCCGCTTTTTTCTTTTTGCTTATGTGGTGCTGAGGAATC
>NW_012267243.1:13437801-13577472 GCF_000151885.1 Dipodomys ordii | reverse complement strand
TTTCTTTTTGCTTATGTGGTGCTGAGGAATCGAACCCAGGGCCTCAGGCATGCAAGGCAAGTGCTCTACCACTGAGCCACCTTCCCAGCCCCCCACTGCAGCAGTTTTCACCATAGCCAAAATATAGAATCAGCCCAGATGTCCTTCAATGGATGAATGAGTCAAGAAAATGTGGTGTATATACACAATAGAATTTTACTCATCCATCAGAAAGAATGATATTGTATGATAAGGGACTGGGAAGACCCAGACAAACATAGGTTGCATAGTTTTCTTCATTTGTGGTAGCTAGAATGTATCTATAAATCTATAAGTACACACACTGGATGGATTAAAGAAAACATATGCTGAGACATGATAAATTATACAAATCTCTAGGCTTTCACAAACAGTGAGAGCAAAGGAGGATATTCTTAGGAAAGGATCACAAAGGCATAGTAGCTATGTGCATATGATCATATAAAATAACATTTATCAAAATGAACTCCAGGAAATGGAAACGAGGTGTTTTCTTTGTTGCTATTTTTGTTTACTTTTCTTTTTGTCTTGTTTATCTGCCTTTGGGTGAGTAAGGGGGGGCACAGTAATGGAGGGACAAAGGTTGAACAAATGTAGTAGTGGTACTCACTAGACACTATGTTGAACATGAACTATATACAACTTGTGAATGGGGACAGTAGGGAAAAACTGGGAGGTGGGAGGGAAGGAAGAGGTAACATTGTTTAAAAAATGTACTTTTTTTTTTTTGGTTGGTCATGGGGCTTGAACTCAGGGCCTGGGTGCTGTCCCTGAGCTTTGTCACTCAAGGCTAGCACACTATCACTTTGAGCCACAGCACCACTTCCGTTTTCTGGTAGCTAATTGGAGATAAGTGTCTCATGGACTTTCCTGCCAGGGTTGACTTTCAACTGTGTGACTCTCAGATTTCAGCCTCCTGAATAGCCAGGATTACAGGCATAAGCTACCAATGTCCGGCAAGAAATGGACTCTTTATACAACTTACATAACTTTAATCCCTCTGTCCATCACCTTTCTAATAACAATAAAAATGCATGGAAATAAAAAAAGGTGGTACAGTGAACCAAGGGGAGAGATTAGGAAAGAGGACACTACACAGATCAAACAGCAATCACCAGGCCCCTGAGCGGTAGAATGCCTGGCTTGATGGAGGTCCAGCAGGTGATTCCACGTGATGGAGCAGAGAGTAAATAAAGCTAGAAGAATGTGGAGCTAGTGCTGGAAAAGTCAATGAAGAGCTATGAGTAGAAGACTAATGTTACCTGCCTTACCTTTTGTAGGGGTTATTCTTGCTTGCTTGCTAAGAGAAGACCTGATTACAGGGAGGTAGTGATACTGGTGAGAAGCTGGCCGAGCTGTTCCTAAGAGATGGCACTGGCTGATTCTGAATCTGAATATATTTTGAGTGGGAGATCCAAGGGACATGCTGAAGGATGGAATTCAGATTATAAGAGGCTTGGTTAAGCAATAGTGACTCCACGGTACTACTAGTGGACAGGGTCCTGCCTTGGTTGAGTTGATGACCTTGCCTAGTGCTGGTGAGTAACCCCAGGAGGTGGTTACTCATCAAGTGCCTGTGAAAATCAGAATGACCCCCATCTGTTTCAGTGTTTCCTGTTGCCTGGATTCTAACCTAGCTCTTAACACCTCAGGGCTAGGGCAATCTATTTTCAGTGAGGCTGAGGCCTTGATTTTCTCTTAGCAGGTAGATAAAACAGGCAGACCAGAGTCTTTCTGCTTCAGGAGTGTGAGCCTGGGCATCTAACAAAAGGGAGGAGAGATGGCCTCTTTTTCATTGACATCGGTGTGATGCAACTAATATTTTAACCAATACTTTAAGAACATTCTCTCTGAGAACTGGAAATGCTAGCATCAGGGGGATGGGAGACATTTCCTAAATCTGTGCCCTCCCTTGCATCACGTGACTGCTGACTGTAAGGTCTGCTCCTGGATGGACAGCAGACTCCACCCTCCTCACAGCAAAGTCTCCACCCAGTACCTGCGTTACCTAGGCAACCGGCACACCTGGAAGAGGTCACATCTGCATGCGCTGAGGTCACATCTGAATTTGATGTGGCCACACCTTTCTCCACCCATACCCTAGATAAGACCTCGCCCAGGCCCAGACGCCCTCTTTTCTAGCTCTTTCTCAGCTCTCTCTCTTTCCCAGGCTTTTCCAGCCGCGTGGAGGGCCAACGTGGCCTGATGCCAGCCAGCATACCATGTGCGTGGTGCTGTTCCTACTCGGCTACCTCTTTTTAAAAACCTAACACCGACACTCCTGCCACCCACGCCCACCAGGAACCTGCTAATAATGCCTGGTCACCAGGACCCATGGGGGCTGCTCTAACTGGGGAAAATCCCTTGTTTTTAACGATGACAGGAAAGCCAGAGAAGTGAGACACCTGACTCTGCTGTTCCTCACCACAGATTTTAGGAGCCAAGGTACAGCTGGACCGAGAACTTGACGTCTCCGTATTCTTGCTTGATCTCGCCTCCTGGTTGGTAAAAGGCCTTGTTTACATCTCTGTGTCGCAATGTTGATCCCTCATGTCTCATCAGTGGAGACAACTACAGACCCTGGAAGATACAGTCTAAGCACAACATCCCTCTCATCAGCTCAGCGGGAGTCCAGCTGGGGAAATAGGAACAGGCCAACCATCCAGGCAGAGCCCAGGCAGAGGCGGCAACTCCGTGATAGCCACGTGGGCTCCCTCACACATCAGCACTGTGGTACAGGGAGCCAGCGCCAAAGGCCACCACCTTCCCCTTCCCTCCCCCTGCTTGGCTCTCCGCTGTCTACTTCTGAACAGCCTGACCCACGCCTCCCGGGCATGTCCTGTCCCTCACTCGGGCGTTGCCCTTGTCCCTCTAGGCTCAGGGGTGGTCAGCTCTTGGGGCGTTCAACTTCAGCTTACCCTCTTGGTGAGTGCCAGTATTCTGATTTCTGACAACTGAATCCATTCAAGGTTTTTCTCAGGTATTCCCCATTGGGTACTACCTCGGTCTTGAGATCCGCTCATTCCTTCCTCCTACTGGCCTCACACACAAACCTGGGGAAAAGCTGTGATTTTATCTGCTCAGTAGGTTGAGATGTGAGGATGGAGATTTGAAGCCAGCCCAAGTTTTATTTCCTATTAACCACCTAAAAGCCAGAAGTAGAGCTGTGGCTCAAGTGGTAGAATGCTAGCCTTCAAAAAAAAAAATAGTGAAAAAAAACAAAGTATAACACCCAGGCCCTGAGTTCAAGCCCCAGTATCTGCACACACACACACACAGAAAAGCAAAATAAAACTTGGATGAAAGGCATTACTTAGAAGCAATCAAACGCATATATACATCAGCAGGCTTCTACATCTAGAATCTCATGATCTCGTCACAATTTGTTCTCAGAAAGGTTTTTTTCTATGTCCCAAGGCACAATGAATCCCTCGACTACACCTTGACCCAGACAACAATGCTTCCCTTCTGTTGGCCTTTGACTTATCTGCTTCCTGTTCTTATTTTCTGGCATCTAGGGAGTAGGTCTTCTCCACACTTCCTCCTCGCTTTCGCAGGCAACTCTGCGTGGTGCGTCACTTCCTGGGAGTTGTCTGTTTCAGATACCTTGTCTGTAAGATGTAGCCCACAGTTACTGTTAGACTGTCCCCGGGACTTTCCAGTGCCTAAGACATCTGCTGTATGTGTTTATCGATGTGCGTGTAGGAGATAAGGTTATTATTTTGAAAGCAAAATTCTGTAGCACCAAGGAGCCCATTGCCAGAGTAAGTCACAGTCTGCCGCCTCTCTGCAAGAAAAAATAAAAAATAAACCGATCCTCCCCTCTATCCTTGAGCCACGGCCAGGGTTAGCATGTGGCATGGGCCTGAGGCCAAGCGTTCCCTGTTACAGGCAGGCAGGTGGTGGTAGACCGAGGAGGCTCACAATCTTCTCATCATCACGTTTCTCAGGAAAATGAGTCCAAATGCACACCTCCCTGCTGCATACATTCCTATCATGCACTGCCAAAGGCAGCAAGCACCAGATAAATGAAGAATTTGCAGTGCACTTGCGGTATTAGTTTTGTGGGGTTTTTTTTTTCATGACTGGACCCAATAAAGTGAAAGGGATGAGGAGAGTGAGCGAGCTTGTACTGGGCCTAGACATGTGCACAGGGACACCTTTGAGGTGAGGAATGCAGCCTCCAGGTGGAGGCCAGGGAAAATGTCTTTTGAAGGACTCTTTGCCAAACTGTCGTGTTGACTTGCCAAAATCTTGTTGGAGTGCCTCCTGCTCTCCTGGTTGGGGGGGGGGGTATCCACTTCCAAATGGCACCCGCCAGATGTGAGAAAACCCTTCAACCTGCCCACACTCCTCCTCCTCCTGCTGGGAACTGGTGTGGTGAGTCCACCTGGCTGTGTGAAAAACAAAGAGGTCCTTCTCTCTGCCTGTAGCTTTATGGGTTGGCAGCTCCGGAAAAGCCTCCCTTTGATCTTGAGCTTTGAAGGGATCAAACAAGTTGCTTTAATGGGCGAGAATACCGCTCTGAAAATCCTACCTTTTGTCAGGAAAGCATTGCTCCTTCTCCTTCCTGGGGCAGGTGCAATCTGAGGATAGAGTCTGCTTGGCAGGCCCTGAGCCAGATGTTCCTTCTTGCAGCAAGTAGAACAAAGGAGTGAAAGTGAGATCAGGCAGTGACTGACAGGGCCTTGTCCACAAATGAGCTCTGCCAGGTTTGGGAGTCAGTTCTTGATGCTTTCCTTCCCAAAGCGTGCTTGAGCTGCACTGCAGTTTGCAAAGGCCAGAAAGCAGCTGCTTTGGTGTTAACTGTGCTGATCATGCCTTCGCAGAGCTTTGAGATTTTGTTTGGAAGAGGGCTCACCTTTAAGCAATGGGATTTGGACTTACGTCCTGTGATTTATGAGATGTGCTCCCCAGCCCTTTGCAGCCTGGGATCCCAGACTCCTTCCGAATGCCAGAACAGCCTTTAAATAACCGCTGTTATACCTGAGCCGCTGCCGCTACAGCCATGGCAGAAATGGAAAAAGAAAAATTGGATCACATTTTTGTTTCCTGAGGACCCTTCCGCCGTGGCTCTAAGGAGAGGTTGTGAAACCCCACATGGAATAAAGAACACATTCTCCAGCTTACCTTGGTCTAAATGAGTGCAATGCAGCCTCTAGCTCCTGGAAAAGTTGGGCATTGTTTCCTTCGAGAAATTACTTTAGATGCCCTCAGGGAAGAGATACAGATGATTACACCCTCCAATGGTTTCATCACCATTCAAACTGTAGGTGAGGCTTTTGGGGTGATAATTTTAATATTCATTGAGCATCCTTTGGAACTGGATCTCCCAGGGTAGGTTCTATCAATCCTTAGTGCCAGATACAGTCCTTGAAGAGAATGGTCCATGGCCAAGCGAGTGTGGGAAACCCTTGAAACTACAGTTTCTTCTGAAATTCTCACTGCACATTAAATGTGAAGTTTCTTAAACAGAGACTTACTTGTTCAATGTCATGTAATCTTATTTCCTTAAGTAACTGTATCAGAGGAAATGTTTGGCCATGTAGGGACTAATATCCCATACAGCGATCCTTTAGGAGAGCACACATCAAGACAGAGTTCCCCAGAGGAGGTGCTATCGGCATAGACTCCAATCTACCTGGGAGAGATTCTTGCTGGTTCCTCATCAGGCCCAGCCCTGAGGAGACTTGGTACTGGGAACTGAGCGTTAACTACACGACTAAGTAATCCCCATAACGAAAGTGGCTTGAAACATCCCAACTTTCTAGGCACCTACCACACCTGACTCACTTCTACACTCCCCACCAAAACTTATAAATATATATACTCATTATGAAAGCATACCATAAGCCATGCAAACTTCGAAAGTATTTGAGGTAATTGCTTCTTGGAAAAATAAAGCAGAGATAATGTAGGTAGTGGCATTCTAGATAAGCTGAAGTATATAAAGGAGGCAAGCTACCTATTCTGTGTGTGTGTGCATGTATGTATGTGTGTATGTACAAGTATGTATGTGTGTGTGTGTTGGTATGATGCTCTACCACCTGAGCCACACCTCCACTTTTTGCTGGTTAATTCTCTTGAATCTGTCAGCCTAGGCTGGGTTTGAACTAGAATCCTCAGATCTCAGCCTCCTGAATAGTTAGGATTATAGGCATAAGCCAAAGGCTATCACATTTATCTCTTGCTGAGCATAAAAATAACAAGACGATCAGTCTAAGAGAGTGTAGGATGCAGCATGACAAAGCAGAGGCAGACATAGTGTAATGGTGCGGAGGCTCCTGGAGATGAGACTTCCTGGGGTGATGCTTACAAAGTTAATGCAGTTTCCAATCAGACCTCAGTGTTCTCATCTGGAAGATGGGAAAAGAAAAAAGTAGCAATTCTTTTCTATAAAGTATTGCAGTGGATTAAACTAGACAACTTGAATAAACTGCTTTTTTATACCTTCTGGCAATGTTCTACTAAGTGACTTACTTGACACATATTGGACATTACTTTTAAGCCAAGATGTTAGGAGGTAGAAAACAAAATCAATGAACGGAGGGGAAAACAAGAGTGGAGAGAGTCTGTTTTTGGATACCCAGAAAATTACACACAACAGGCCCTGGTGAACTTGCTCTTTGCCTCATCTGTGTTATTCTAGTAGGTTCCACAGTCCTGTAGTAGAGTAGGAGAGCATTTCTAACTGCTCCTCCTGCCCCTTGTGCTTTTTATTTACAACAATGCTCCTTATCTCTAAGTAGCTGTACTAAGGGGTTTCAACTCCATGTGTCACTTCAGGAGTACAATGCAACTGTCACTCCTTCCATCGTCCGCCCCCATCTCTTCCTCCCTCACCCAGCCCCTGAAGTCATCTGGTTCCATTTTCAACTATGTACATTGCCCATTCTGACTGGATTCATCGCCCTTCTTCTATCCATTTTTCTTCCCTTCCCTCCTTGCCCTTACCATCCCCCTACACACATTGGTCCTTGCTGGTATTCATTTTGTTAAATTGTAAGTTAGTTGTTCAAAGGACTGACTACACTGGAATTCTCCCCTGCATATACCATACTTTAGTTCGTACGTGTGTGTATACATACACGCAACCCCATAGATGCTCCTATATCTACATTTAAGCTTCCATGTTTGCAGGCAGAGTACCTGAGGACTCCTCTGATTTCGCCGGCAAACAAATGCAAAGCGGCACAAAAAGGGTTACAGCCAATGTTTCCAAACAAATAAGGACTGCCAAGGCTTGGTGCTGATATGAAATTATAATCAATGCATTCATGGAATGGTGGTATTTATCATGTTGTTAGCATTGTAAATTTGTACTATTGTAGATAGGAGTCACACAGCTTGGGGCCCTGTACCTTCACCTATTGTTTTCCCTATGTTATGATAAATTTCCAGCAACACTTGATTAAAACTGCCAATTTGTTGGGAATAAAGAGAATCTCTCGACACCACCAGGACTAATTACGTTGTCCTTGCCAAAGGGGTAGTTGAATAATTGCATGCGATTATTGCACAGGCCTGGCGCTTTTCACGTCAGTGGCAAAGCAATGAAGATTGATTCTCTTTAATTAATCATTCAGAAATGGCCCCCTTGTATCGCTCCCCAAATAGGAGGGAGCATGTCCCTACATCTTTCTTCCAACCGATGCCTGGATGCAATTGGTTCCCTGATGAGATATCCAAATGTGTGTGCCTGTCCCAGATAGGAGCACCTTCTCCGTAATTGATTGTGGAGCCTAGTCTCCGATTCTTTATCCCCAGCCCTGAACTCTCTTTGTAATCTTAACAGCCTGAAGCGCATTTACATAGCTTTCATTAATTGTACTCGGGCTTCTCATTAGAAAAGGAGGCAACAACTCTTATCTGATCCAATATAGGCTTTATTTTGTGCTTCTGTTAACATGATATATTGCCACTTTGGTATTCTCAGGGTTTGGTTTGGCAGATCAAAAGCTCTGTAGAATAATATGTTGCTAGAAGGCATGGAGACACACTAGTATATATTATTTGCACTGCTTATTAATTTTTTTCCCCAATATTTTCCATGTTAAGCCTTGGTTAGGTTTTGAAACCACTATGATTACTATCTGAACTCAACCCTTAAAAATTTTATATATAGGTAATCAATAGCTTATAATATCACCCCCTCCCATTACTAACTAATGTGACTGTGACTTGGAAAATACCACTTAATACCATGTAACTGAAGATAGAAAATGGTAACCTGGTGGCAGAGAAACTGGACAAGCACCACCTTGGTCCAACAATCTTTCCATCAACAGTGATGTCCTGTTGGTCTCAGGTTCCCCTGACATGCCATCTGGGGAAGGCACCTATTCCATGGTATTCTTTCCAACCCACAGTCAGCCCATTGATGGTGCTATAATATGAGAACAAACATTAAACAAGCCCAATCCAAAGGGCATTCTACAGAATAACTGATCTGCACTCCTTAAAAGTGCAAGGCCATGAAAATCAAAGACCGAGAAACTCACGTATCAGGGAAGAGATATGGTGATTAAATGTCAAGTAGTAGCCTACTTTGGATCTCAGGAGCAAAGAAGGACATTGTTATAAAAACTAGGAAAATCGGAACTGATTTGGGTTTAGTTCGCAGCAGTGCAGCTATATTGATAGGACAACCGTCCCACGGTGTGTAAGATGCAAACATTCGAAAGTAACAGTAAGGATGAAGTGTAGACAGTTATATTGGTTCCCTTGGCCTGACATAATAAACTAAGTAAATAAGTACATTATTTAAAATGAAACTAATATGTTTCTCAAACTCTGTATTATTTTGCAAACTTCTATTACTATATAACTAGTCAGAGAGGCTTAGACAATAGCCATGGATTTGTCTTGGAGAGAATATTAAAAATTGGCTCATGGGGAGATTGGGAGTCCCAGAGCAAGGTGTGGGCAGAGGGCTCTCATGAGGCCTCTTGCTTTAGATTGCACTTGATCATCTTCTTTCTTGGTGGATCTTCAGAGAGTTCTCTCTCTCTCCTTTATCTCTCTCGCTCTCTGTGTCGCTCTATTTGTGTAACTCCTTGAGTTACTCCTTTTGTATGTGTAACATACATTGACATGTCAGCACAGTCACATTGGGAGCTTAGTAAATATGTCGGTTTGAACATATGAACATATGAACTGGGTAGGGCAACCCATGCCATGACATGGCTGCTTCATCTTCAAACGCAGCTGGTGCATTGTGGGTACCCGGTCTCATGGGTGACCTGGTATGCATCTGCGTGCTGGGCAGTGGCCGGGCCAGCACTCCTGGAGCAGTTCAGAGTCCCATCAGGCGGCCCCCAAATACACAGGTCAAGATAGATGCGTGCACACATATAAAGAGTTTATAGCCGTGCACTTCTGAAATACTGTGTCTTGTTTCTTTAAATGCCTAAAGTCAGAGACAGACAGGTGGCATTTGAGATCCTGTGTGAGCAATGCCACAGCAAACTGGACTAACTGACTCTGCCCCTCCTCCTCTTTGCTTTTGTAGAGCCAACCTCACAGAGATGCATTTTCACAAATGCTAGCATCTCTTTCCTCCCTCCTCTTCACACACGTGCGTGCACCACACACATGCACACAAACACACAGTCTAGGCTTATACTAACATAGGCTTGGTCACATTATCAACATGTTGAATGTATTAAGTCCTGAGGTAGGAATAGTTGGATAATCCATGTTTTCACTATTCTCTCTCACTCTGTATTTATGCCAGTACCATACTGGGACTTGAACTTGCTCTCTTGCTTAGCTTTTTCTTCTCAAGGCTGGCACTCTACTACTTGAGCCATACCTCCAGTTCTGGCATTTTTGCTGGTTAATTGGAGATAAAAGTCTCTCAGATTTGTCTTCTTGGACTGGCTTTGAACTGTGATCTCCGGATCTCAGCCTCTGGAGTAGCTAGGACTACAGGTGTGAGCCACCCATGCTAGACAAAGAGTATTTATTTTCTCCCCCTGGCAGCAGGACTTGAACTCAGGGCCTGGCTCACAGGCTGGCATTCTACCACCGCCCAGCTATACCTCCAACCTCTCAATATTCTAGACGGAATCTTAGTCTGTACTGTTTTCCAAAAGAGCCTTAGCCTCTAAGGTTTACAGTAGCAGCATAAAGTTCCTTTTCATTCTTCAGTTACTGTCACCCCGGACCCCTTTCTGCCTTTCTGTTTCGCTTACCTGCAAAGGTAAGGACAAGGCTATGTCATGCTATAAAGAAAAAAATGAAAGCACTTTCTAGCTCCCCAAATTGTCTCTTCTGGGAACCTATTTATCAGAAGGGGCAATACAAAAGAGAGGAAGTGCTGGAGGTAGATATTATAAATTCCATTGGGGTTTCAGAAGTTGAACCATCTATTTTATTCTAGCAGGAGATGTTTTCTATATATCTACTGATTGCACATTCATTCTTTAATCTTCATACATGAAAAGCTAAAAGCAGAAAGCCATGGACTAAAATTTTCCTCGTAAATTGTTGAACACTTGCAACAGATATAGAAAATCACAGTGTGAAAGCTGTTAAATCTGTGAAAAAATAAATTGGAGGCACCACAGGAAATGGAGGTTTTTCCATAAGGACAAGGAGCCAGCCAGACTTTTCAAGGCCATTTTGTAATAAAGGAAATTACGATCCCTATAAAACCCACTTTGGGAAATTTACATTTTGATGGATAATACGCTTATAACAATTAGTATGAAATGTTTCTGGTTTACCTACGACGTGTTTCTAATAGATAGTCTGCATGCGTTCTTAACAGAAAGTAACTGCTAATATTTGAAGTGGAGGTAATGCCTTGCTTCTCATTTAAAATACCATAATGCTCTCCTTGCTCCAGGCGGGTAAAAATAAAATCTCAATTAAAGTAAAAGCAGGCATGGTTCCAGTTAAGCAATGATCATTTAGAGAATTAATGCAATAAAGCTTTTCCCATAAAGTGCAGAGTCAGTGTGGCACGGGGGGCTTGGGCGATGCTAGGCTGGGATTCTGGGCCCCTCCGTCCCCGGGTCTGGGGCTCCCTCACCAGGGTGGCCAACCCCGCCTATGTCCCCCTTCCATGCCAATGGCTTCCTTACCTCAACGGACCACCTGTGGACCCTCACCACAGTTTGAAATGTTGGGCTTCCTAATGGAAACCACCTCTGGAAATCTTCATAGCATGGAGAAGTCAGTCCTCAAGGGGCTTGGGGTCACAACTTCGAGGGAATTAAGGAGCTTCTATGGTGAGCATGTTCAAAGATCAAAAACTGGCATCTGGGTGCCAACTTTGGTTTTTGTTTAATGCTTCCCTTGGCACAGCATTTCAGATGATTTCTTTTTTTTTAACATTAATCATTTAAAGTCTATTTGTCCATTCAAACTCTCTCATTCTTTCTCACTCTCTCTCTCTTCCTTTCTCTTATAAATCTTTATTTATAATTGACAAGTAATACATTGAGTGTGTGTATGCGGATAATTATACCACAAAAACATAGAATGTAAGACTGGCAGGATAAACAGAGAGATATGAAATTAATGTGGGTGTATGGAATCATAAGCACATGTACACAAACATACTAACCAAAGTATGGCATATGCCGGGGAGAATTCAAATGGTGTAATTCCTTAGAAAAATGAGCTCACAGTCCAACAAAATGAATACCAAGAGGCAGGCACTTGTGATGTGTGGAAAGGGAGAAGGTAAATGGAGATAGGAAGGGGAGGAGAATGGAATCATAATCTTCAATGCATATCCTACACATCTAGGAGAATTGAGGGGAATGGTTCAGTTGGGAGAGATGGGAAGAATGAGGAAAGAAACCATATCGATCAAGATGTATTGTACTTATCATCTGATTTGTGTATTGGTCACCCCTGTGTACAACTACTTAAAGATAATAAAAACGTAACTGAACCATTAATGTGGGGAGGTACTGCAGGACAGTAGTAAAGCACTTGCACTAATTACAAACCTTCTTCTGAGCCAAGAAGGAGCAGGCCACCGCTCCAGCTGGTGTGAGAACCGCTGTAAGGTCATCTGAAGTTCACTCAAGTTAGTCTTGTTGAAGGGTCTGCTCTCTGGGGCTGGTGCAGACTCTGTGGAGTGGTCGTGACTGGCGCATGTTTCCAGTAGGGGCTGCAGAGTGATTGTGAAGTGTCCAGAACCACCAGGTTGACAGGAGGGCAGCTCTGACCATTGTCAGAAAGGAGGCTCTGTGACTGGCAGTCCTCAGGCTGCTCAAGGCTGAGAGGCATGAGCGGATATCCTGTCAAGTGCCTGATCTAGACATGTTAACTATGTCCAGAAAACACTGAAAGAGTATTTACAACGTAAGTAAATGACAGCTCAAACTAATAACTCTAATAGCCTTTAACCATATTTATTAGAGTTTAACAATGCTTAACAGGCTTGACTGAGTCCTGGTGATCTGTCTCACTCAACCACAAACTCCAGTCGCCATTATGTTTTGCCTCATCACAGATGCAGAAGCGATGGAGCCAAGGATCGTGGACCTGACTGTTGACCTGGCCACTGACCTGACCGCTGACCTGACCGCTGAAGTCCTCAGCCAAAGTAAAACTTTCCGTGGAGATGACTTTCTCGGATATTTTGCTACAGTAACAGAACGCTGACTACAGGTAGAACATCAATTTTTGGAAGTGTCATTCTTCCCCTCTTTTCCAGGAAGAACTGGAGACAACTCTTCTGAGAATGGAGACTCCACCAAAGGAATTTACAAGTCAAGCCTCACGAACAGCCCTTACTTTCCTGTAGTTACCTCTTCTATTGATGTTGCTCAGCTCGCAACTCTAGAAATTCAGAGTCTGTCACTTTGCCACACATTGAGTATTCACCTGTTATGACACTGTGATAGCCCAACATCTAACCCCACAACTGACAAAAGAAAGAAATAGAAAAGAAATAAAACTCATCTCAGACAGAAAATGTCAGTAATGGTATAATTAAGCAAACCAGCGGGAGGAACAGAATTTTGCATGGCTTCAAAGTATTTACGCTCAAATATTTTTAGAATAAATTTGAATTACAGTAGAAAACCCTAATAAACAGTATCAATATCAAATGAAACACTGCCGGTAACGTTGAAAGTAGACATCATGTGCCTTCCAATAGGACGGAATAAAAATAGGATAATGTATGATGTATCCAGTCAAAAGCGTGTCATAGATCCAGCATTTTCTACTCAAAATGCTTGGGACCCAAAGTGTCTCAGACTGGACTTGAGTCGTTGAGGATGGTACCCAAGTCTGAGCATGTTATTCATTTTGATTTCATGTACACATCCCCCAAAACAGCATGGAGTCATAGCTGTGTTTCCTGACCTGTCATATGAAGTTAGCAGTGGAATTCCCCCTTGTAGTATTCATGTCAGTGCCAAATATTTGGTATAGAACACTTCAGATTTTGAAATTTTAGATTAGAGATGCTCAACCTGTACCAGGGTGTCATCCCAGGAAATGTCAGATTAGAAGACACTCTAAAGTTAGAGAGCATCTTACAAAATCTTACCCATCAAACAATCTTCAACAAGAAGAAGGTGGCTAGAAAGTTGGAGCAGCCATCTATCTTGGTCCCTCAAAAGAACAATTCAGGCAAGACACAGTAAATGTGATGGGAAGTTTGTTAGAAAAGGAATATACTTTCCTCTTTGTTTATATGCTGCCACTGAGGCTTGAACTCCGGGCCCTGCCTTCTTGCTTGGCTTTTTTGCTCAATGCTGATGTTCTACCATTTGAGCCACACTTCCACTTCTGGATTTTGGCCGCTTAATTCGAGAGAAGAGCCTCCCTGATTTATCTACCTAGGCTGATTTCCCCATCCTTCATGGCTGCCTGCTACCTAACACTAAGACAACAGCATTCAAGAAAGAATTCAGGAATTGTTCCAGATCAAAGAGTCCAGAATAGGTTGACAACCCAGAATAGCCAATGATCCTGGATTGGATTCTTTGCCTCCAAGGATATTGGTGAAATTTGCCTCCAGTCCCTGGGGGAAGGACTACAGGAGTTCTGCGTACCATTCTGTTTGTTTGAAACCTATTACTTCTCTGCCCAGGAGGAGCTGTGGGTGTGCAGTGTCTGCTTCTAGTCCAACAACTTCACCATCCGCCGCTGGGTCTGCTTGCCATCTTTCCCTCCCTCAGGCACCCAGAGCTAAGGAAACCCTCATGGCTGTCTGTGGAGGGAAGGAGGGGGAGAGGCAGGCAGCCAGCCAAGGAAGCCATGTGACCCTCTACCAGACAGTTCAGTTGGGCTAGGTTCCTAGATGACTTAGGCTGAATAATGATTGTGTAAAAATGCTCTCCTTGCTTTACTTAAAGTGTCTCTGGAGGAAAGAAAAATCATTGAAGTGTGTTTTTGGACCAGCTTGTCATTAAGCTGGAAAAAGCTATTTTGTTGCCTTAATTAGTTTTATTGTTTTGACATTTTCGCTTTTTAAAGGCTTTGTGCTGGAATTCAAGTATAGTATTTCATTGCCATGGCGTCTCTTTTAATGACTGATTATTATACAAATGAACCTGCTAATAGGATCCTTTCTTTCCCCCAGAAAACAAACAAAATCCACACAGAAATGCTCAAGGGTCTCCACTTTTCCACTTTATGTTAAACCTCCGTGTGTGTGTGTGTGTGTGTGTGTGTGTGTGTGTGTGTGTGTGTGTGTGTGTTGCTGTCTTTCTTAAAAACAGGAGGGGAGAAAGTAACAAATTTATAGAATTACTGGGTTCTGCTACACAAATCTGAATGGAAGTTATGATAAATTGACACATTAGCACTGCAAGGTATGTAATGATGAGATGGTCCCTAAAGTCTCTAATTTTGTTCTCTCAAGATTAGACAAAGAGCTTATAAAATGATACATTAATTTAGGTGGCTGAACTGGTTCCAAACCATATTTTAAGGACAGGAATTCTTTGCTTCCTCTCTGAAAGCTCAGCCTGTGAGGATTCTGGGTCCTCAATGGTCAGGCCTTGAACAGGCTGTCAAACAAGAGCTCTCACTCCCCAGAAAGCCGCCCCAACCCCCGCTCATAAACAATGACAGCATTTGTCAGAGCTCAGCCTTCCTGGACTTCACCACATGTGGCATTTCCCACCCGAAGGGATGCTACGGGCATATTACCCAGCAGGATTCCAGTTACAAGAGCATGGTAAACAATTAGACCTCATTTACATTTTACAATTAGGTTTCACTTACATTTTACTGTGATTTTTACACGCATCAAAGGCTTTATTTCACATCTTTACTAAATCCACAAAGCGTGAATGTAAGCAGCCCATATTTTTGACATGTTACTCCACATGCTAAATGTCAGCAGTCTACATTTGGTTTAACAAAGGTTAAGATGCTATACAAGAGGGTGCCCAAATTGAAGTGGAATGGCTCTGAAAAATCGAAAAGCTAAGCTAAGCCGTGGACAGCAGCTGCGTAGAAGCTTTCAGAGATGAGATGTGAATGTTCCTTGGGTGTTAAATAAAATACATTTAACACATGTCATGTGTTCTAAAGATCTCCTTGGACAGATTTCCCAAGGTCTGCCAGTTTATTAGGGAACGCATGAGATCCATCAATTGGAAATCAATACATACTGCTGGGTTCTAATTAGAAATTATTGGGAAAGTACAGGTGGTAAATAAGCTGGGCAATACTTGCTAATAGTTCAAAAGAAAATTGGTTTAATTTCTGGTATGAGAGTTGAGAATGAATTTTTCTGTTCCTATGTATTTGCTTTTAATTCTTTTCTCATTTTTCCCTAGGCTTTGGTTGCCAAAGGAACTGCTTTTCTCCATGGGTAGTTGCATTTGAAATTCTGGAAGAGAGCCCTCTACAAAATCCAAAATGATGACCCTCATAGGGAAATCACATGCATCTACATTTCATTGATACAAATAAGAAAGAATGTTCCTGCCTCCTGGCCTTCCTTTTCATGGTCACTTTCCTCCCAAATACACAACCCTGTGCATTCATTAGCCTTGTACAACATTGTCAATGTAGAAATTTCAATGGCTTTTCTTTTACCGAAGCTCTTCATCCTTGTTTTATGCTTGAGTCATAAAACATCCCTTGTTCCTTTAAAAGCATATAAAGGAAATTTTATACTCAACAAAATAAAATTTGGAAATTTCACATAGAGAAAAGGTAGTTTTATTTTAATTGTATTTATTTTGTGCCTGTCCTATGGCTTGAACTCAGGGCCTGGGCAGTGTTTTTGAGCTTTTTTTTTTTTTTTTGCTAGTGCTGTGCCACTTGAGCCACAGCTCCACTTCCGGCTTTTTGGTGGTCAATTGGAGATAAGACTCTCAAGGACTTTCTTGTCCTGGCTGGCTTCCATCCATGACCCTTTGACCTCAGTCTCCTGAACAGTTGGTGTCATAAGCATGAGCCACTAAAACCTGACTCCATTTTCTTTTTTTTTTTTTTGTCGGTCGTGGGTCCTGAACTCTGGGCCTGGGCGCTGTCCCTCGGCTCTTCAGCTCAAGGCTAGCACTCTACCACTTGAGCCACAACACCACCTCCGGCTTTTTCTGCTTACGTGGTACTGAGGAATTGAACCCAGGGCCTCATGCATGTAAGGCAAGCACTCTACCACTGAGCCACCTTCCCAGTCCTCCATTTTTTTTTAAACATTAACTGTCCCATTTTTTTCCCACTAAATTCTGACACAATATTATTCACAGAGGCTGAGAACTGGAGGATCACAATTCAAAGCCAAATTGAGCAGAAAAGACTGTGAGACACCATCTCTAATTAGCCAGCTAAAAGCAAGATTTGTGGCTTGACTCAAGTGGCAGAGCACCAGTCAAGTAAGTAGAATGAGCCCAAGGCCCTCAGTACAAACCTCAATACTAGAAGGAAGAAGAAAAAGAAGAGAAGGTGGAGGAGGAGGGGGAGAAAGAGGAGGAGAAGAAGAAGGAGGAGGAGGAGGAAGGAGAGGAGGAGGAGGACAACGAGGACAAGGAGGAGAAAGATGAAAGAAAACAAAGAAACTCATTAGAGGAATTCCGAGCACCAGTTCAGAAGAAACGAGGTCACAGAGCTACACCCTTGTCCCAAACTCTGCAGAACTACAACTAGCAAATCGATAATTAGGCCATACTGAAACTATCCAACAATGTTGCCTAAGATTCTCTTTGCAAAGGCTCCAAAAAGGACAAATGCCTCAGGAAATGATTCATGGTATATTTGTAGTTTATATGCAAATGCTAGTTCTACTCACAGAATCAAATATTACAAAGATATTTTACAAGAAGAAAATGAGTTGTAAGGTCACTTGGGCCATCAGTTCTTAGCTGTAATTGCTTAAACCTTTTACCACCCGATATAAAATATCCACACATATACACCCATACCCTCCACGACCAACACACACGCACACCAAATGCATTTATACACGTCTAGGCATTATGCACACACATGGCAATATACAGTACAACACACACCACATACACACATCCATGCACAGGCCATTTCATGTCATGTAACCTCAAAACGTAACACAGCAGCACCTTCTGCTCCCACCACTCTCCTCACGCACTGCACTTTCTCTTAACCTATCCCATGAAGGCTTACCAACTTCCGGTTGTTTTTGTGGGTCATGGGGCCTGAACTCTGGGCCTGGGCGCTGTCCTTGAGCTCTTCAGCTCAAGGCCAGTGCTCTACCACTTGAGTCACAGAGCTACACCCTTGTCCCGAACTCTGCAGAACTATAACTAGCAAATTGATAATTAGGGCATACTGAAACTACCCAACAATGTTGCCTAAGATTCTCTTTGGCAAAGGCTCCAAAAAGGACAAATGCCTCAGGAAATGATTCATGGTATATTTGTAGTTTATATGCAAATGTTAGTGGCACAGTGCCACTTTTGGCTTTTTTTCTGCAGAGGAATCGAACTCAGGGCCTCATGCATGTGAGGCAAGCACTCTACCACTGAGCTACCTTCCCATAGCCACTCACCCAACCATTTTAGAATTCTCTATGAGTAAGAGCCACTGAAATGCGTACTCCAACCGCGTACAGTGGAGTAGCCCATCTCCGTCTCTCTCTAAGCTTCGGCAGGAAAGCTAAACCTCAAGGCTTATTTTCAAAGAGGATTCCAAATCAAGTTCCTTACGTTAAATTTAGGGTTTTGCACAAGGTGGTAAGAAGACAGGGAATACGAAAGCATGGAGCTAGGCTCAGTGACTCATGCCTGTAAACCTAGCTACTCATGAGGTTAGCGCAGGAGGATCATTGTTCCAAGCCAGGCAAGGCAGACAAATCTGAGAGTCTCTTATCTTTCATTAACCAGCACAAAGGTGAAGTGAAAATGTGCCTCATGAGGGAGAGACAGAGAGAGACACACAGACAGACAGACAGACAGATAGACACAGACAGAGAGACAGAAGCAGAGGCAGAGACAGAGAGAGACACACACAGACAGACAGACAGATAGACACAGACAGAGAGACAGAGGCAGAGACAGAGAGAGACACACACAGACAGACAGACAGACAGATAGACACAGACAGAGAGACAGAGGCAGAGGCAGAGACAGAGACAGAGATGCAGAGACAGAGACAGCAACAAGGAGAGGTGGGGAGGAGGGGAGGGGAGGGGAGAGGAGGGAAGGGGAGATATCAGTCCCAGGCCCCCCTTCAAAGCTTCCTATAAAATGCTAGGTATGAACCACAGATGATTCTGTTTTTTCATATAGAAATGTCATTTCTATCCCCCTTGAGTTTTTGTGTGCAATGGTGTGTACATCCTGATAATAATAATAACCATATGGTTATATAATAATAATGGTGTATACATCATCATCATCATTATCATCATAGTCGTCATCATCATTATCATTATCGTCATCATCATCATCATCATCATCATCATCATCATCATCATCATGTTTATAATCCTAGCTACTCAGGAGGCTGAGATCTGAGAACTGCAGTTCAGAGCCAGCCTGGGCAGAATGTCTGTAAGACTCTTTTTTTTTTTTTTTTTTTTTTCGGTCGTGGGGCTTGAACTCTGGGCCTGGGCGCTGTCCCTCAGCTCTTCAGCTCAAGGCAAGCACTCTACCACTTGAGCTACAGCGCCACTTCCGGTTTTCTGGTGGTTTATTGGAGATAGGAGTCTCACGGTCTCTCCTGCCCGGGCTGGCTTTGAACCGCGATTCTCAGATCTCAGCCTCCTGAGTAGCTAGGATTACAGGCGTGAGCCACCAGCGCCCCGCTGTCTGTAAGACTCTTATCTCCAACTAAGCACCAAAAGCCACAAGTGAAGCTGTGGCTCAAGTGGTAGAGTGTGAGCTTTAAACAAAAAAGCTCAGGGACAGTACCCAGGCCCTGATTTCAAGCCCTGAAACTAGCAAAAAATTAAAAAAATGCCAGTTTAAAAATTCAAAGTGTGGTTGTTGTTACTACAACTGCTAACATTACATAGATCTACAAAGAAAGGTTGAGTTGAACATAGTTTTAATCTGTACAGATTTATATACTAAGATATTTATACTCATCTCAGGTTAATTCCTTGATACAGGGTATATTTAACTTCTCCCTGACCCATTGTTTAGCAAAGTGTGGAAAGCTCCCTTATCAAAGGATTTTAAGTCTGTAGCAACTGTGTGAAATTGGGAACACCAAGGTTTCATAAAATGTAGCTTTAGTATGTTTTTGTTAGCAATAATTACATCTAGCAATAGGTGTTTTATATTGTCAAACTATATACTTCCTTTTCTTTTTCATAAATTCATCATTCACGGATTACCACGTGGTTCTTTGCATTCTTGGCCACCAGAATGATTTTATTTCTCTGATCAGAGACTCAACCTTACAAAATTGGATATGGTGGCAGTGTCTTCCATATGGCATGTTAGCAAGAAACTTGGCAAATGTAGTTCTTCTATTATTCAGTGATGAGATTGACAGGCTTGTAGTCAAAAAATTGGGTACAGTGGATTCAGCTGCTGTGTCCAATCAGCTAGACAGGCCATCACTGTTTGTGATCTGAATGAGGGGTGGGTCAGCTTTGTGGTATTACATTGAAATCTGTGATAGAAATGTGTAACTTTTCCAAGTTAGCCTTCATCTAGCTTTACTGGTATTTGTAGAACGAGTTACTCAGCCTTAAAAAATACTGCATTTCTACCATGCCTCTCCAGTGGCAGTCTCTACAACTCCACAAGGTTTCATACGGATGACTGACCACTCTATACCTCATCGGAGTGGTTAAGGAAGTTGAAGCAAGTGCGATTTTGCAAAGTACAGCATGTGTATCTGATTCATTAATTGGTTCGTTATACAGTTAAACTGGAAAATAAGGTCAGTAATGTCTGCAGCTTTAGGACATACTGAAAGATACCAGTTTGAGACCTCAATTTTTTCCCCAAATAGGGACCACACTGCCACCTCTGGCTTTTTGGTAGTTAATTGGAGATAAAAGTTTCATGGACTTTTCTGCACAGACTGGTTTTGAACCAGGATCCTTGGATTTCAGCCTTTTGAATAGCAAGGATTGCAGGCATGAGCCACTTAGGCCTGGTTCTTTCCCAGTTTTTACGGGAGAATAAGAACCAATTCCTTTTTTAGTGATCTCTTCCCTGAGCATTTCTGGTCTGTCCCTCAAGTAGATTGCTGTGTAGTCACTAACCTAACCTGAAGTGACCTGGGAATTTCTGACCTGCTCTATTCATTTTACTAATCTTTGAAACTTTGGGCTGTGAAACAGGTTGCTACTGAAATAACTTTGCCAGTGAGATTCATTTTGCTTTAAGCATTCATTTTAAGCGTCAGATCCCTTCCTCTTTATCTCCATCAGAAGACTTTTCAAGCCACTGTGGGGATTCATGTTGAGCCCCGTTGGTCCTGACACCATCTAGGGTCTTGTGTCCTTTCTTGTTTCCATCAAATAAAGACTTATGAGGCAAGCAAAGTGGGAGCAGAGACGAAGTTTAATGTAAAAGTGAGAGCTAGGCACCAGAGAAAGTGCTGGCTGGTTGATACAAGGCCCCAACTAGAGCTATTGGCTGGGAGCCTTAGAAGGAGGAGAAAGAGGGAGAGAGTTCAGGCTTCTCAGGACAAGACTAGAAGGGGACCGAGAAACGTGGCCCACTGGAGTGCTCATGTGACCCACATTTCATAACCCTTTGGGATGTCACAGCTATTCTGGCACCTGGTGATGTCTCTTTCCACCTTGCCATAAGAGGTTTGTGTGGGTCTGTTCCAGGGATCAGAGACATTGTCTCTGCTAGGACCATGATCTCTCTCTTCCAGGGTCCTTGGAAAGAAGAAGAGCTCTCCCCACTGTGCTGCTGTCTCTCCCTGTCTGGCTAGCTACCCTGGGGCTATCAGTGTGGACCCACACCGTCCAGGCTCAGCCTTGGTCGCTGTCACTTACTCTAAGAACTTGGGAGATGGATTTAACCTCGAGTAGCTTCAAGGACCCTATTGGTTGAGTGAAGCCAATATTCTCACCTGCCTCCTAAGGCAATGCTGATTAAATTAGCACAGGTAAAACACCTACACAGAAACCTAAGACTTGAGAGTCCCCAACAAATACTATCAATTATTCCAGACTGGATAAAATTCCAAGACTAAAACAGATAATTGGTTCTAATGTTAGTGGGAAAATCAATTATATAATTATTTTGATTTATCACAAGTGTTGTTCTCTGCTTGCCAAAGTAAGGAACAAGCTGTTTTTTTCTTATTAGCTGCATTTTGTTGTTGTTGTAAGATGCAGAGTCATTTTGACCTCTAAACCTTTCTGAAAGCCAGTGATTTATAAAGCAGTGTTTTGAGAAACCAAAGGTAGAAATGCTAAGATCTATAACTTAAAAACTCTGTGTACAGGTTAAATCAATGGTAGCATAGAGGAAAGGAACTTTGCAAACCCTCCTCAGGCAAAGACCTCTTTCTGTTTGGCAGGCAGTAGGAATTGGCTTTTATTTTTGGCTATCAGCGCTAACAAGTAGATAGACTAAGCTTTGTATACTACAAAAAGGAGATAGACTAAGCTTTCTATACTGCAAAAGGGAAGCTTTTGTAGGATGGTAGAGGAAGAGCATGACCGAGGAAATCACCAAGGCAATTTAGGAAGGAAAACTGGTAACTTTCAGTAGTTCAATCCAGAAACAAAGCAACGTAATACTGACAAAAGGTCATGCTCTGATAAAATGACTTTCACTACAGAAGATACTAAGGAGTAAGTTGAAGAGAAACTTAGGAATGTAATTTGCCACTAACAAAAATTCAAGGTAAAATTTAGAGGCTCTTCAAAGTGCATAGGTACTCTTTGACCTGTATAAGAAAATGTTCTTTAAAATTTTTATGCGTTTTAAATATAATTTACTCCTACCTTGGTACAGTGGCTCACACTTGTAATTCTAGGTACTCAGGAATTAGAGATCAAGAGAATTATGGTTCAAGGCCAGACTGGGCATCAAGTTTGAAAGACTCACAGTGGGAGGCTAAGATCAGAAGATCTCTACAAAAAAGGTCATGAGACCCCATCCTCATGGAAAATAGCTGAGTGTGATGATATGCACCTGTCATCCTAGCTATGATGGGAGGCATAAAATGGGAGAATTGCAGTCCAGGCAAAAGTTGAGACCACATCTCAAAATATTCAGAATAACACAAAAGGTCTGGGGTGCAGCTGGGACTCAGGAATCGAGTGATCACCTAGCAAACCCAAACACCATTACCACCAAAACCAAAACAGAAACCAAACAAAAAAATGTACTCCTGAGGGAAAAACAAATGATAGGGAGAAAGTGGCACCAGGTTTGGGCTTCCACATAGCTATGATCATAGTTTTCAACCACTGTGCTTGCTCTATCAGCACGGTAAGCTGCCGTGAGTAGTTGGTGCTTTATTTATTAGCACTAATTAAATAATTGCTATTATCTAGACACCATTTCATATACTACAGATGAGAACCGGATACTTTCAACAATCAAGACAATCTATATGGGTCTAGAATATGAACGACAAACTACTTTTACTAAAAAACCTATCTGTGCAAGGCAATAGTCTGACTCATTTTCAATGGTGAAGAAAAGCTTCTATGCAAAGACTTCCTGCAGTATCTGAGGGTAGGTTCAGCTTGTGTAGCACAAGTATAAATATAAATATAAATGGAATGTTGATTTTTAAACATATATAATATATTCCAAGTATGTATATACATATAGACATTTATATACACATATACATTTGCACATATACATGCAGTATACTACATGCAACACATGGCATATACTAATATGCCATATACATATACATATATTAATATGCATGCATGCATACATACATGGATACACACATGCACACATACATGCACACATACATACAACATGATGGCAGCAAGGAAAGCAAAACAGACTCGGTGGTAGAATTACCTCGTTTTATCACATGTTCTCTTCATGCTGCCTGGCAGAGTAGAAGATCTTAGTGTCTGTGCCCCATCCCATCCTTTGTGTCTGGTTTTTCTTTCTTTTTCCTTTTCTGTACTTACACATGCCTTCCTTCTTTTCTTTCTCCACAATTTAAATTGCTCCCTGCTTCTGCCTTCAAGTCTGCTGGTGGCTCCTGGCTTTGCTTGCCCTGCCTTTGACATGCGAGCTAAAGCATTGGCTACACCTGTGCTCTGCAAGCTAGGGCGTCAAGGGCAATATCCCTGGCTAACAGTGATTATTAAAGATCCTGTGGAAGTTCTCACTGGGGCGCTAACTGAACAATCTGGTCCCTTGTCCTCAAAGCTATTGTGTAGGCCTCCTGCAGACCTGTGTCTGCAGTTTCAATTCAAGAGTTAGCCCTCACATCTTCAAAGACTCTTCCACAGATCTGCTGCTATCAAGGCCATCTCTAGGTGGAATGTTTCTACTAGCTACTAGACTTGAAGTTCTCTCTAATGCCAGCCATTTTGCTAATTCACAGTGATGGCTGCCCATTCCCAGCCATTCATCAGCTTGAGAAGTATGTTCAAATCTGATCTCACCCTCTGTACTATGAATCTCCTTTTTCTTTTTCTTCCCTGGTCTCCTATCCAAACATGTTAGTCCTATATCTTGTTCTCCTGAAAATTCTGTCTTTTACATGATAGCTAACTACACTGAGAAACCAATTGTATCAAAGAAGTAATTCTATCTGGGTGCTGGTGGCTCACACCTGTGATCCTAGCTACTCAGGAAGCTGAGATCTGAGGATTGTGGTTCTAAGCCAGCCCAGGCAGAAAGGTCCCTGTGAGGCTCTTATCTCCAGTTAACCCCTCAAAAACTGGCAGTGGAGCTGTGGCTCAAAGTAGTAGAGTGCTAGCTTTCAACAAAAGAGCTCAGGAACAGCCCAGCCCTGAATTCAAGCCCCACAACCGCCAAAAACCAAAAACCAAACAAAAAAAAGAGGTAATTCTACAAATGATCAACGTTTTTTCTGTGATCCCAGTAGCTTCAATTCTGTTCTGAGAGTTTTATTCCTAATCTACAGAAAATAGTTCTATTGAGCAATTACTGTGTGTCAAGCTCTTACTCTAGATGACTAGATGTTTTACATTGAAGTACACACTCTGTGTGTGTGTATGTGGTGTGTGTGTGTGTGTGTGTGTGTGTGTGCTGTGTGCTGATACAGCCTTGGTGCTCCCTCTTGGCTTTTTCACTCAAGCCTGGTGCTCTACCATTTCAGCCACAGCTCCAATTATAGCTTTTTTTTTTTTTTGCTGGTTAACTAGACAAGCATGAACCTCAGATCTCAGCCTCCTGAGAGGATTATACAAATGAGCAACCAGTAGACTTACTCTTCCTAACAACCCTACAAAGGAAGTGCTATATAGAATCATCCTCAGTTTTCAGATGTAGAAATTGAGGCACAAGGAGGTTAAATAGTTCACCAAAGCTCAAGAGAAATCAAATGACAGAGCTCAGATCTGCTTCCAGGCATTGGGGCCCTTGATCCTCGGCTCCTCACACCACATGCCATCCATTAAGCCTGCTCCTCCCCCACTTAAATATCCCTGAAAGTTAGCTTGTGTTAGAACCATCCAGATAGCAAGAAAACATCTTCTTCATCCTAGCTACCTCAATTTTCTTCCACTTCTGCATCTGGCCTGCCAAAATTTGGAATATCCATTCCCTTGATGAGATGCATACCCTCCTAAAGGGGTTCAGGAATTCTACCCACAAATATAGTTTTCTCATACTTACTACTTTGAAATAAGGCATTTGAGGGGAAAAAAGGGCAGGGAGACGCTTTCTCTATACTTTCCTTATCGGCCTGAAGACAGGAACTCAGCAGTTACCTATCTCCTGCTTGAGGACTCTATCAGCCAGGGAAGACTAACTTGTTTCTCAAGACAGAATGCTAGAAACTGATACCATACCCAGACAAACCCTGTCATCAATTAACACTTGATCTTCTGAGATACAGGCAGACACCTCTTACCCCAAATCACTTACTCTCTTCTAAGTTGATATACTCAAGAAGAAGGAACAAAAGTGCCTACATCTCACTGATATTTTTGGTGTCACATTTCTTTTCTGTGAGCCTTCCTTGGTGTGATAAATGTACATGCCTTGTCTCCTATTCACCTGCCTGTTATCAGTTAATTTCCTAGTCTGTTATCAAACCCTCAAAAAAGAGGGAGTGTCAGTTACCTCTGAATGAATACCTTTCTGTGTTTATCTTCAAAAGCCTCATCCTTTTGGAGCTACCCCTCAACAAAGTATAGTATTAAATAGATTATCATCTGTAGATGACAGTATGCAAACTAGCATGGGGAAAAGGATGGCTGTAGGTATCCCAGGCTGCAAAGTAGGTAAACAGAATTTTAAAGCTGCTTCAGGGTTGACATGAGGCCTTAGCCAGACTGTTGAAAACCCTGTATAACATTTCTGTGACCACTATTGAAGGAAGGCTTTCTTTTGACCACATTTGCTACACAAATAGCTTGAGATGACAGGTGAAAGCCACTGTGCCAAGTTATGGGTTGAAAAAGGTTCTTGTGAACTTTCCTGACCTTAAACCACAACCCTCCCATTGTTAGCCTGGCAAGTGGCTAAGATTGCAGGAGTACGCAACCAGCCTCTCATTCTACACGCCTATCATTTTTTGTTGGGCTTGATTATGCTTTTTTAAAAATATATCCTGAATGTTTATTAGAAAGCGGAACACGTAAAACTCCCTAAAAAATGTTAAGTTGCTTACAGAAAGCATTTCCCATTTAAGAAAACAGCACATAGATCTGCTAGTAATATGGTCCAATATTTTTACAAATTAAAGACTATGATTTGGTATAAAGAATTCTTCCATGCGCATCAAATCACTCCAAATGGAGACTCAAAATCTGAGGATTAGGGAACAGAAGTCACATTTTACTTTCTTTATCCCCACAGCCAGCCATCCCCTTGGCTCCCTATGCCCTGGCCACGTGAAGAACTCCCCCACAGTGTAGATAATTTCATTTCAGTGAAAACAGTAAACTATAGAGTTTATAAAAGATCTTAAGTTTAAGAATTAAATGCACATCAGCAAAGTGTGCATCAGAGTAATTGAGAAAAGGAGAGCAAACGAATAGCATGCACACTCAGGCCCAACTCCACTACCTGGGGCTTATATCGGCACGTGAGACACACTTGAACACTAGGATCACGTTCATGGTTGATATGAAGGCTAAATCCAATAATGTTTATAAGGTCTTCGCTCAGTTTATGGCATATTATCAAACTCAATAAACAGTATAGCTCATATTAAATCTGATCTACTATTAGATTTGATCTGTGAGTATTTTCAAGGACTATGTTACCACAGCCATGCAGATTATAAATAACCTCATAGAACAATCCTGTTGGAAGCTTTGCTGCTTCACTAACTCTGATCCCATTAACAATGTATTATCGGTTTTATTAATGACCCTCATGCTATCTTTTACATAAATATTAAGCTTTGCCTTTTAGCCCGAGGCCTTTTACTCCTGTGCTCATTAGCTTTGTGCTGCTATAAAGTCCTTTTCTGTCACTCTATTTTTGCGCCCCCTAGATGACTTTATAGTAGTAAGAACTTGTATTTAGCAAATTCACAATGAATGTTGCTCTTTTATCAGCTTTGAAATTGAACTGTAGGAATAAAAGCATAGAGTTTGCGGATCTTCAGACTTCCATTTCCAATCTCAGTGCACCTGTGGGAAGGTCTGGCCATCACTGCTTCTCCCTCCCCCCTCCCCTCCTCCCCCCTCCCCCCTCCAGGCACCGGGTACCTACTTCCCAGAGGGACAGGAAGGACCTCTTCTGCTGAGCTGTAAGAGATCCCTGGCAACTGAAGGGACACAGGCAACCATGCAAGATGATGTACAAAATAAATCAGTGGATTATCTTTGTTGGGCAAGAGGATGTCATTGAGTAAGACAATGACTTGGACAGACTTCCATTTTCGGAATATTCTTCTGGCTGTAGTGTAGAAATGAATTGAGATTGCACGCAGGAGACAAAGAATCCACTTTGTCTGAGTAATTCAAGCAAGCGAGGGCAGAGACCAGGATGTAGTTGTGGGGAATAAGTGTGCAGGCTGAAGAAGTACTTGGCACGGGATGGACTGTCTGAGGCAGTGGAGAACAACCACTAGTGGGTGGAGGGGAGTGGGAAGGGGAGTCTTAGGGGTACTGGACTGAGTTCTGGTGCTATGTACTAAGACAGAAAATTTAGCAAAGGTCCAGATTATAACGGTGGTGGGAGCAAAACCCAGACTACTGAGAGTCGCAGAGTGACAGGGAAAAAGTGGAAACAGCAAATATTTCAGGAAGGTTTGCCGTGGAGAAAGATATCGCCACAGCCACAGGGAGCTATGGAGTCCACATGAATGGTTTGAACAGGACCTGGAAAGCAAAATTAGAGATGTAAGAAAGAGGCAGCCTGATTATCAGGGTGAGATGACAATAAAGCCCAAATACTTGGCATAAGGAGTTGGGAAAGAGAGTATCTGTTGGAAGAAAAGATCTCCGTTTCACAGAAGCATGCAGGAGAAGAGAACGGGTAAATATACAAGGCAATGAATGCGTACGGAACAAGAGTAGGAAACAGGGCGCTTGGCTGATG
Source organism: Dipodomys ordii (assembly GCF_000151885.1). Lineage (NCBI taxonomy): Eukaryota > Metazoa > Chordata > Mammalia > Rodentia > Heteromyidae > Dipodomys > Dipodomys ordii. The sequence goes on along the minus strand of NW_012267243.1, from coordinate 13,549,384 downwards.
GCTTCTGTTTTCTCTGCAACACCACAAGTGGGCTCATTTAATCAAAGTAGCTGCCAGGTGGTAAGATAGACGTTGCAGAGGAGGCTTCAGGGTAAAACAGCACAATGGTGCCACAGAAGATGGCATTCAGAGGGCACCCGGAGGTTGTGGTTTTACCCATCTCCAGAGCTGTGATTTTTGAGTACTTGTCAGCATCGAGAACACTGGCCCTGGAAGTGATGGTTGAGGAGCCACTTGGATTACTGTTCTAGACCCAGAGGCAAACCCAGCCCACACCTGGGTCTATAGGTCGAGAGAGACTTGTGGTAGACTGATGGACTGCATCAAATGACCGCTCCTAATGCTATGGAACCCAACAGTGGAAGCAGCAGGTAGCTCCCTAGCTAGACGTGAGTCCACACCTCCTTTGCTCACATTATGAGGTTCATTTCTCTGATGTATAAAAGGGTAAGACGAGACACTGTCTTCTAAGTCAGCAATCTCAACTTTTGTAAAAACCTTGTTTCCAAACTGGGTGCTGGGAATCTGAGTTACTTGGCAGGCTGAGAGCTGAGGATCAAGATTCAAAGCCAGCCTAGGCATTAAAGTTCATGAGACTCTGAGCTCCAATCCACCACTGAAAGGCTGGACATGGAGCTGTAACTCAAGTTGTAGAGTGCCACCTTGGGTTGAATTCAAGCCCCAGTACTGGCAGAGGGAAGGAAAGAAGGAAGGAAGGGAGGAAGGATGGGAGGAAGGAAGGAAAGAGGGAGGGTGAAAAAAAAAGAAAGAGGGAGGGTGGGTGGGTGAGCAGGGAGGGAAGGAGGGAGGGAGGGCAGGCACATGTGGAATCCTTGCCAGGCCCCAGCATCCAGTATATGTGGGGGAGGGGGTGTCATCTTCCAAAAAATCATAAATTGAAAACACTTCGCCATAGCAAAGCAGAGGGAAACTTGGGGCCACCCTCTTCTGTCAGGTGGGCAGAAGTCTCCTGATTCCCAAGTAACTCCTTTCTACCCTCCGGCCCATTGGGTCTAGTCCTGTAGGGGGGGTCCATGTCATCCCCCTGGAGAAGAAACTCAGTTTTTGAGAATGTTCCAGAAAGAAAACAGAACCTCCAGAGCTGAAAGATCTCAGAAGCACCCAGGACAATAAATACCCCCACCCCCACCCCCAGGAGAAAGAAAAGATGGGTGAAGGAACCCGAGCAATACATTTGAGGGTGAGTCTGACGTGAATGGGCACCCAGTTGCAAGCCAAATCAAAATAACCCTTTCTTTTTTTCAGGGCACCTCTTCTACCACCTCACAGTGGAGCAGGGATTTTTTTTTCTTTCTTTCAGTTTCTTTCTCTGCCAGATGAATAATTTCAGCACAACTGCTGCTTCGGAACAATGAGACACTGAAGGACCCAAAGTGGACTCATTTTTTTTTCCACCAAACCCCCCTCGGGCAGCTGTTGCTCTCTCTGGCAGACGAAATTATTTTCTCCCTGGCTCCTGGAGGAGCCTCTATAAACAAATTAGAAATTTCAAAGGGTTTGTTTTCTGCCTTCTGGCTGCCGGTAGGGGCTGTTCCCTTTGTGTCCTTCATATGAAAAAGTAATTTAACAAAGAAAAAGACAGACAGAGAGACAGAGAGGGGGGAGAGAGAGAGAGGGAGCACCTCAGTGCAAAACAGACAAGCACATACCCCCCCCCCCCCCCCCCCCCTCCCTCCCCCCCCCACCCCTCCCTCGATGCCTTTCCCCCTCTGTCCATTGTCATGTTCGGTCAGTTTTCTGTCAAAACAGCTTTTACTGCACGCAGCCTTCAGTCCGCAGGGCCCCAGGAGCTTTTGGGAGACAAGCTGTTTTCCTCTAGCAATTCCATCAATGAGAAGAAAATGGGAAATGAGTCCTGATTTATGGGCGATTCTTCATAACAAATAGCAGCCGCGGTGAGTGAACACCCAGCCGGCGAGGTCAGAGAGAGAAGGGAAAAGGATGTCTCTGCCCGGCTCCTCAGCGCCCAGGCCGGCGAGCAAGGGCAGCCTGGAAACAAAAGACATCTTTCTAAGCCTTTTCCAGCAGCCTGTCAAGCAAAGGCACAAAGAAATATTTCCATGGAAAGACAAAAATCAAATCTGCCTCCTGCCAACGCAGAGCACGAGTTAAGCCGAACATCAGACATGTCTAAACAATCTGTCCGCCTCCCCCACCCCCCAACAACCCCAACTCCTGGCAGATTGAATCAGCAAATACACAGGTAGAAAAAAACGCACTGTGTTCTACACGCCCCAGCTAGCACAACTGGTCCCCAGTTCCCTGTTAAGAAAACAGACCTGAGGAATGGAGAGAAAAGGTTTCTAATGAACCCAGCAAACTGTCTTGAAGACAGGACCAGCAGGCTAGGGTCATTGCTTCCTGTTTTATGTGACTCAAAGTCAGCATATGGAGAATGAGATGCTTTCCTGAGTTCTGGCAGGAAAAGACCATTTTCTCATTATCTTATTTTTCATTCTCTGGGATTGATTTGGGGTTTGGCTGGCAGTCAAGAGCTGCAGAACAGAGGTCCACAAATACAGCTATTTCTAGCGTGCTGATACTCTCTACTAATCATGGTTTAAGTGGCATGCCAAATCTCGACTTTGCTTTGTAGGGCCCCATTCAGAGGTTTGCACTTTAAGGTGAAGAGGTCCTAAAAGCCTTCCTAGCACAGTGCATTTCATTTAGGGAAATTCTTGGCTCAGGAAAACCAATTTGAAGTTCTTGGAAGTAGGCCAGTCGTGGGAGGGAGGCGAGTGGAATACCGTGTGGCCTTCATTTGGTTCTGGATATTTTTTTAAAAGCATACATTTTTGCATATTTTTATTTTCCATTTCTATGTTTGCACTGTCTTTGGATTTTGTGCAAAAAACTCTGGTAGCAGTACCAGCTTGCGTTCAAAGAAAAATGTGAAGTGGCTCATGGCGGCTTGTGGGGCAGAGCAGTTCCAGCCTGAGTTTGGGGTGCTCATACCTGTCTGGGTGTGCTTGCTGCTGGAATGGGGGGGGAGGGGGGAAGCGTGAAGCCCAGTGCTAGTAAATGAAAGGAAAATACAAGACAGATATGTGACATTCCAATCTGGCTAAACTCTAATACAGCGTACATTTCTATCCGTGTGTGCGTGTGCGTGTGCGTGTGTGTGTGTGTGTGTGTGTGTGTGTGTGTGTACCACGCACCACTAGGATTTGAACTCAGGGGCCAGGACTTTATCCCTTAGCTTTTCTTTTCCCCTCAAGACTGGCACTTTAAAATGTGAACCACACCTCCACTCCCTACTTTTGGCTGGTGAATTGGAAATAAGAATCTCAAGGACTTTGTTGCCTGGGTGGGCCTCAAACCACAATCCTCATACTTCAGCCTCCTGAGTAGATGCAATAACAGGCCCGAGCCACCAGCTCTGTGCGTAGTTTTACCTCTATGAAACAAAAATTTCAGAGGAATGCTCAGATCACGAGAACCAAGAAATCATTTTTCTATTTCCCATCAGACATACTAGGTCTCACCCTGAATCCCTGCCTACTCTACATACCTACCCCACCCCAAATGCATGTTTGGGAGCCCACTATGAAACAAATACGATTGCAAATCCATTTGCTTTTGGAAATAACCTTCCCAAGAAATGTATTCTAATGCAGTTCCTATGAGTGAGATAAAGTCATCTCTTTCTACACTGTTTAAAAAAGACAAACCAACACACTCCTGGAAGCAGAGAAGAATCAGTTTTCAACAAGCCTATTTATAGTTCTTGGGCTGTGTGGACTGACCTGGGTTTAAATAACTAATCGAGAACAGATGAACAGTCCTTCCCTTCCCCCAGTACCATAAAAGAATACAGTATTATGCTGAAGACAAGACTTAATAAGCCTAAACACATGTAATCTAAGGAAGATGAAATGTAACTCACAGAGGGAGTCTAGGCAGTGTATTCGTTCAGTACCATAAAGCAGTTTTACAAATTGTTTATTTCCCTTACCAGATGGACCTTTTTAAATTTCCTCTCTGTGTACCTTTGGTCCTAATGGAAAATCCACCTGAATCGCTTGAGTGGCGGCATAGGCCTTTCTGGGATCTTGGCCAGGCTCAGTGCACGCAGGGTTAACGCCAGCCTTGAGCGCCTCTCTGCCCTGAGTTAAGGTTATTAAACAGAAACATTTGACTCATAATTTGTTCTCCTCATGTTAAGTAGATTGCAATAACTCAGCTGTCCAGGCTCTGTTTATCAATGCTCTCTGGCTTTCAGCAGCAGATATTTTATAACCACTAAGTAGATGTTCAGACCACTCATCAAATGAAAATCTCTCTACTCAGAGCTGGTGTTATCATCACAACCCACCAAGTGAACAGCCCTGCAGAGAGCATGACCCTGCCCCACGGCCTATCAGACTCAGCCAGATCCTCATTCTGAGGAATTCTCTTCCACTGAATGAATTTAATAGAAACTGGTCCACCCCCAGAAGAGGCAAGAACATTTCAGGGACTGACTCCTCACTGGTTTGCAACACCCTAATAAAGAGCCATTTATTTAGTTTTATTGTCTCCTTTCTATGCACTTTAATATGTTTTTATATGTGTCCTAATTCAGGAAGAGAGATGCAAGAAAAAGAAAGACAGGTAAATCAATCCTTCTATAAACGTTTCAGATTTTATATATATATATATATATAAATTTGGAGTCTTTACATATACACAAGAAGCTGTCTTGGGGTTGGATCCCAAGTCTAATCATAAAACTCATTTATGTTTTATACTCACCTTGTATATATAGCCTGAAGTTAATTTAACACAGTATCTTCAGTGCACCTGTGTTTTGACTGCAACTTGTCACCTGAAGTTCAGTGTGGAATTTTCCACTTAAAGCAATGTATTGACATGGAAAAAGTTTCGGATTTGGGGGCATTGTAGATTTCAATTTTTTTTCATAAGAGATACCCAATCTACGCCATTAGTATTCTACTGATACTGTATCCCTAAAATGACACCACTTGAAAATGATAAAAGAAATTGTTACTGTCTTAGACATACTCTCTCCATGGTAATCTAATGAGCTACAGTAGTTCTGGTACTTCCAACTTAGCATAGAAGACATTATTGCAAAAATGGCACACACCAATTTAAATGTAGAATCGTGACAGTTGTTAAAACAAAAGTAAGGGAACTAGATCCTAAGGCACTTTAAAATAGTATCTAAAATAATGCAAGGATAGAAGAATAGCACTCAAAATTCAACCTTCTGTGTGTGTGTGTGTGCGCGTGCACATGCGTGCGTGTGTGTGTGTGTGTGTGTGTGAGTGTGTATGTATGTGTTTGCTTGCTTGAACTCTGGTCCTGGGTGCAGCTCCTTAGCTTTTTAGCTTAAAGCTAGCACTCTATCACCTGCGATACAGCTCCGCATCTGCCTTTTTGTGATTAATTGGAGATAAGATTTTCCTGGCTTTCCTTCCTGGGCTGGTTCTAAACCTTGATCCTCAGATTTTAACCTCCCGAGTAGCTAGGATTACAGGCATGAACCACTGGCACCTAGCTTACTAGTTTTTATATTTGCATATTTATTCATTCATTTTAATTTTTTTCACTTTTTGTCTGTTGCAGGGGTTGAACTCAAGGCTGGGCACTGTCCGTGCACTTTTTTGCTCAAGGCTAGTGCTCTCCCACTTTGAGCCACAGTGTCACTTCCAGTTCTCTGGTGGTTAATTGGAGATAAGAATCTCATGGACTTTTCTGCTTGGGCTGGCTTTGAACCACAATCCTCAGATCTCAGCCTCCAGAGTAGCTAGGGTGAGCCACCGGTATTGGGCTACTATTTGTATTTTTAAATACAAATTCTTACCTGCTGAAAATTAATTTTCAAACAAAGTTGGTGTATGTATAAGTTATATAAACAACTGAGTTTTCCATTTTGATTAAACTTAAATTGGGATACTGTTGTCTACAATCAAGGACAACTGAATAATGCCTGAGCTGGGGATCAAGGGGAGTGCTGTGTCCCGCCCGGCCTGGATTACTGTTTCTAGAATGGGAAAGACTACTGTGACAAGGCTCCGTCTCCACCACATTCACAGGAGGCATTTCTCCATAGGAATGATGGAGTCACTATGAGAGACAGATAAAAGAAGTTCAAGGACTACAAGCATACCAACAACTATTACCCTTCAACACCTCCCCCCCACCCTGCCTCACTTCCTGTGGAGTTTGGAGCCTTGCAGATTTCAGATTTTTCTATGAGAGATACTCAGTCTATACTGTTGGTATGAGATACTCTTCCGATCACCATGACAACTAGTGAGAACACATAAAGAGGATGACTTACAGCTAGAAAACAGATTATTACAGAAGGCTTCACATGAAGAAGTGATATCTAATATGCAATTTGAAGGATAGGCATGAAAGAAGACAATTGAAAGTTTGGGAGTTAAAGGAATCCCTTCCCCCCCCCATAAAACCTCTTAATTCTAACAAGATAATAATATCCAATAATGAAGTAGAAAAGCAATTTTAATAATATACTGCAACTGAAAAACATTAAAAAGGGCTGAACTCTCATGGCTCACACGATAATCCTAATTACTCAAGAAATTGAGATCTGAGGACCATGATTTGAAGCCAGCCGAGGCAGAAAAGTCTGAGAGACTATCTGCAAGTAACCAGTAAAGTTCTGGACTAGAGGCATGACTTCAAGTGGTAGAGCACCAACAATGAGTGGGAAAAGTCAAATCAGGGCAGACCCTAAAATGGGAACAAAAACAAAATACAAACAAAACAAGAATAGCCACACTCTTCCTCAGAACAACAAAAAGTCTGGAAAAGCTAAAGAATAATAATTTTAAAAAGCATATTGGAAGAGGACATGAGAAAACCCAATTAAAAATTCTTTACAAGGAGAAAAATCTTACCAATACTCTCATACTGTTAGCAGCCCACAGGAGGAAAAGGAACCCACCAAAATCTTAGTAACCCAGTGAACTTTAAATAGCTTCGTATAGGACACACGGTAGACATTGGAAACAGCTTCAGTCACAGAGGAAGACCCCAAACATTTTTCGCATCTCTTTTTTAGTTTGAGTGATAAGGTGTGTTACACCAACGGTACGGTAGAAGAGTTCTAACTGAATATCTACTTGAGATGATATATACATATACATATATACCTACATGTACATATACACACATACATGTGCTATGAAAGTGTTATACATGGGGAAGGAAGGGATGGTAGGGGAAAAACAAAGGAGGAGGCAACAATGCTTGATAGGAAATGTACTCATTACCTTACTCATGTAACTGTGACCCTCTGTACAGTATTTTTACAATAAAAAAAGAATGAAAAAAAAAGAAATGCAAAAAAAGTTTTATACCTGTATATCTTGTATAGGACTTTCTGATAATATTATATATTATTCTGTTTCATTGTATAATATAATATACTCTATAGTCATATAGTACATGGATATACAAATTAATATAGGGTCCCTTCGAAAAAACTTAGCCTAAAACAAAGGCCATTTCAATGAATGTGGCATTCATAACATATATAGTAGTAACGTAAGTGTCAAAGACTCTAAATGTAATGAAAAAAGGAATTATTCTACTTTAAGGTTCTTATATAATTCTTAACGTAGATAACAACTTAATGGTTAGTACTATGAATATTTTAAAGCAATTACTGTATAAATAGCATTTAACATAAGGAATTACAAAGATGAGACAGAAGGCCAAACAGAATGCTAAAACAAGTGCAATTCACGTGGTGAAAATAGGAAAACAGGAACAGAAGAGGAAATAAATATACATTAACTATACACCAAAGACTAACATGGGAAACTTCAGTGTAACTATATCAAAAATTATATTAAATGTAAATGAACTAAACTAACTGAAAGACAGGAATTGTTACATTGATTTATACTAGTTGTAATGCACATATTTTAATTATAAACCATCAAAATTTTAGTTATCAAGATGAGAGCTAAAGGAGTGGAAGATATATATATTGATATATACCTATATCGATATAGGTATATATCGATATAGGTATATATCGATATAGGTATATATCAATATATATAGGTATATATTGATATATATTATATATATACATATATATAGGTATATATATATATATATATATATTATGGTAAATAATTTCCAGAAGGTTGTCTTGCCTGGACCAGCATACTGCTCCTCACATCAAAAGGTATAACCTATGGTTCAAGTGGTAGAACACTATCCTTGAGCACAAAAGCTCAAGGACAGGATTCAATCCTAGGTTCAAGACAGAGGATTAGCACGGTGGGGGGGGGAGGTATAACCTCCTCCCCTTCCTTTGGACCTGTGCTAACTTGTTTAATCAATAGAATGCAGCAGACATGCCAGGCTGGAACCTTTGAGGCCCCTTGATCATGAACCCCTTTGCTGCTTCTGCCTGGTATCTTCAGAATGCTTGCTCTAGGATGTTTGCTTTATGAAACTGAGCACTGTGTGGTGAGAAATATAGTTCCTCCTCTGTGGAATGGAGGAGATCCCTCCACATAGAGGCATCTCTTCATAAACATTCTGAACTTTGGTTTTTAAACTTTTTTTTTTCTAAATATATTGGACTTAGTCATGGAGTAAATGGTCAGGTGGAAATGAAGAAGAGAGATGGTGAAGATAGGGGTATGTCAAGTATAGATACATACAGGGCTAGCTAAAGATAGAGATACAGATGATAAAGAAATAAATATATAAATGATACAAATATAGACAGATTCAAGCCCTCATTGTCACCGCATCATTCTCTTTGGCATAGCTTCTGGAGCCATGAGGGGGAACTATGTGTCGTCGCCTTCTCGTCCCCCGGAATGCTCCAAAGTGAGTTTGAGTAATGAAATAATTAGATAACTTCAGGGGCCCTCCAAGTCCAAGGCTGAAAATTCATTCAACATACCATTTCAGACCCTAAATACTATCCAGGAATGTAGCTCACCATAAAATATGAGATCATTAGTAATGAGATTAAGCGACAAGATTAAAATATTCAATAAAAATGCATAAAGATTCCATAATAAAATGTCACCAAGACATAAGTGACTCATATTTTAATATAAACATACTCCATTATCATATTAAAATTCAGAGGCCTAAAATTCCAAGTATAAATCCAAATTAAACTACTGTGCCCTTATGAGTAAGAGTTTCTGCAAATAAAAGCTCAAAGGCATAAAGACAAAATTAGTTTTTCTGAGCCTGGTGTGTCCAAAGTACAACTGTATAAAAAAATTACATTAAAAATAACACTTAGAAATTACATTCTAAATTACATCCAGAAATTCTCCAAGTTTAAAGTCATGGCCCTTCACTTAGTATTTTTATTTTTCAGATCTCAGATAAGAATTTCCTGGTGCCCATTGAGGTTGTAATCCATCAGCAGCTTCAGTCTGGTTTGCCTCTCTTTGGAGCAGACATGGCTCCTTCTACATATCAAAATGGCTTTGGGGAAAATGGCCTTGAGTGAGCACCAGTTCTCTGTGTGTGTTACTTCTCTAAGATCTAGACATTCATGATGTCACATAAGGTTGCTACAACCTTGGTTCTATAACAACTTAATTAAGAAAGCTCTGGATGCTTTCTCTAAATTCACAATGTTGGGGTTCTCACCCTAGAGATGACCAGTTTCAGTCTACTAACTGTTTGTTCTTTTCCTAATAAAGTTTTTTTTAAATCATTTTCACTAAGATATAAAAATCAACTTACTGTTTCATTTCTTAGAATGGCATTTGAGATAGTTTTCTTTCAAAGTTTAGAAACCGAAATGAAGTTGGGCACCAGTGGTTCACACCTGTATTTGTAGCCACTCAGGAGGCTGAGATCTGAGGATCATGGTTTAAAGGCAGCATGGGCAGGAAAGTCCACAAGACTCTTTTCTCCAATTAACCACCAAAAAAGCTGAAGTGGAGCTGTGGCTCAAGTAGTAGAGCACTAGCCATGAGTAAAGAGTCACAGGGACAGTGCCCAGGCCCTGAGTTCAAGCCTCAGGACTGGTACGAAAAAGGAAAGAAAAGAAGGGAAATGAAAGATAAAGACAGAGGTTCAGTCAAGGAGTATTATTTGAAGTGTCTACCTTTCCCAGCCAAAATCTTTAACTACTCAGTTTCACTTTCCAGAAGAGGCAATGCAAATAAGTGTTTCCTATGTCTTGTGAAAAAGCACCCCTCAGCTTGAGCTGTTACCTTTGTCTCGGATATTAAAATTGCTTAAGGAAAATTTCACCTCCATGTTGAATATATTCAGGTAGACAAACATTCTCAACTGGATATATACTTGAAAAAGAATGCAGTAGACCTCATATCTTACACCATATAAGTCAGCTAACCATGAATCAAAAGTCTAACGTCAGAGCCAAAACTGCATGCCAACTGAATGAGTCCAAGCATAGAATGTAAGGTCCGCTCCTGGATGGCCAGCAGACTCCACCCTCCTCGCAACAAAGTCTCCACCCAGTACCTGCGTTACCTAGGCAACTGGCACACCTGGAAGAGGTCACATCTGCATCCGTGGAGGTCACATCTGAATTTGATGTGGCCACACCTTTCTCAGCCCATACCCTAGATAAGGCCTAGCCCAGGCCCAGAGGCTTTTCCTCAGCTCTTTCTTTCTCAGCTCTTTCCTTCTCAGCTCTTTCCCAGCTCTCTTAGCTCTTTTTCCCAGGCCTTTCCCAGTCACGTGGAGTGCCAACCTGGCCTGGTCCCAGCAGGTCTACTGAATAAAACTACCCCTTACCTGAATACCACGTGCGTGGGGCTGTTCTTACTCGGCTACCTCTTTTTAAAAACCTAACATAGAAGACCACATATTTGTGGCTTCATTAATATGAAATGCCCAGAATAGGCAAATCTCTAAAGACAGAAAACAGACTAGTGATCTGTACAGGATATCATTAGGTTATAGATGTTCTCCAAGTATAAACTCATGAGTGTGTTTTAATTCACTAGATTCCACACTTCAAAAGAATAAATTTAATGATGCATCAATTATATTCCAATTTAGAAAAACACTCAACATCTTTTGAAGGGGGAGTAGTGGAGATTGAACTCAGTACCTTATCCTTAGCTAGGCTGGTGTTCTGGCACTTGAATCATACCACCAACTCCATTTTCTAATAGGTATTTTATACACACACACACAATGTGTGTGTGTGTGTGTGTGTGTGTGTGTGCCTATGAGTGTGTGTGCTGGTACTGGGGTATAAAGTCAGGGACTGGGCATTGTCTACCTTAGCTTTTTTTGCTCATGTTACCACTTGATCCATAGTTCCACTTTTATTTTATTGATGGCTAATTGTAAATAAGAGTTTCATGGACTTTCTTCCCCAAGGCTGGCTTTGAACCCCAGTCTTCAGACCTCAACCTCCTGAGTAGTTAGGATTACAAGCCCAGATTGGTTGAATTCAGGTTCACAATCTGCTCATGACTGGCTAATCTGAATAGGGTAAAATGTTTGTACATGAGGTGATTTTGAAATAAGATTAGCAGTACACAAGTAAAATCAAAATGTTCCCACACCCTCTGCTATTTCTTGAGTAGTCTGGGGCATGTCATAATAATTCCATCTTGAAAAGAAACCAGTTTAAGGACAAAAACAAACCCACAACCTTACATTTCAGAAACCCTTTCTTATCCCAAGGCAGTTCCTCTTTTCTCGAACAAGAACAGGCCATGGTAGGAACTTTTCAAGCAACACATGTTGATAGAAAGACAGTTTTTCTCACAATGCCCCATCTTTTATTTTCTATTCTTCAAACTCTTGTAACAATAGTCTTCATGCACAGGAATCCCACAATACCCAATTAAAGACACTGTCTCGGTTACAACAGGGAGAGACAGCAGAGTGAGGTGGACCCCCCTGGCATAGCAGGGGGCCTTTCACTCTGCAGTATTAGTTGATGGTCCTATCCAGGGCTAGCCCCTTTTTCCTGCTAGAATAATATTAGGAGCCAGAAACTTTCCCTACACTATCTTGCTAGAGGGATTTAATTGTTCCTGGCAACAGGCTCACCAGGAACTCCTGTTCAGACCCTAATGGCATCCGTGTGCGCCTGTAGGTCAAATGACTCCTGGCACTGAGGTCCAGTTTCTAATTTGGAAAAGGGATTTGATTTCTGAAATCCAGGTTGAAAGGATAGCCAATGGAACCAATGTACAGGTTCCCTTTCTTTTGACCAAGAAAGCCTCAAGCCAAAGTCCGGCCCCCCAATACCACTGGACATTGGCTTTAACCATGGCGAGCGCAGATCCCATCTCCACTAGAGATGGGCTTTCACTCTACCTGAATACATTTAGCAGGGACTCAACTTCCCCCACCTGTGTAGAGAGGCACAGGGAGAAGTTAGAGCTATAGGAGGGTGTCTGAACTGACTGCCTTGGCTCTGATAAAGCATGGGAAACAGCAGTGACAATGAGATTTGGGATTTGTTGCATCAAGCCATCTTGTCTTGGGAGAATGCCACCATGCACGCCAGGCTGGCAGCCTGTGGCTTATCCCAGGGGAAGGGGGCAGTCTGAGGTCCTGGCCCACCTGTCACAAGAGTCATTTTTAAAGTGCAAACAGATGATTTTATTCATTCCAACCAGGCTCAGCTCTTCAGCTCAAGGCGAGCACTCTACCACTTGAGCCACAGCACCACTTCTTGTTTTCTGGTGGCTCATTGGATATAAGAGTTTCAGGGACTTTCCTTCCCAGGCTGGCTTTGAACTGTGATCCTCAGATCTCAGCCTCCTGAGTAGCTAGGATTACAGGCATGAGCCACCGGTGCCTGGCTAAGCTCCATTAACTTACAATGTTCATTAGCATTACTTTGTTGTACAAGGGACTTCTTGTTGACTTGTCCATACATGCATACAATGTACCTCGATTAGCCCATCCATTGCTCTTAATTATTCCTCTACCCACAGAAAGAAACTTATTTTTTTGATCCCCAAAAGACTGATCTTACAAAATGTATTATTAAATTATATTGTTATCTTGCAAATTATAACATGGTTTTCTTTGGGCCTTTGTTGTCTATAAATGAAACTCAAAACGTTCTCACACTGTGCCCATTTTAGGCGTGAGGATTAGCAAGATTCTGACTTGCACAACAGCTGTTACCTTGGAAAGTTTTTGTGGAATTTGGTACCTTTCCTTTTCTTCCTCATAGTACACACCTAATATCTACGCAGAAGATCTATCTTGGTGACCAGGAAAGACTTCACAGAAACAAGTGGGCCTTTGAAGTTGGCCATGGAGAAAATAAATGATTTCAATGAGCACAGTGGGGTTATAGGAATTCTAATGTTTAGTGGTCCTTAATAGGGAGGCAGAGAACCACCATGAGGGTTCAGTGGGACCAAGAATGGGAGAGTGTCTCCTAATGCCAGCAGAGAGCAAGTCTAGAGTAGGCTTGGTTGTTCAAGCTTTTACCTTCCTTGTTCATGAACAAAGTGTCAATGGCCACATAGAATCAAAGATGGAGCCAAAGGTAATTCCCAGGTCTTCGGAGCTGAGATCTGAACTATGAGGGTATAGAGGGCTTTAAAGACAATCGCGCGTGTGTGTGTGTGTGTGTGTTGAGGGCCTGGGTGCTGCCCCTTAGCTATTTTTGCTCAAGGATGGCACTATACCATTTGAGACACTTCCACTTCTGGTTTGTTGGGGATTTTTTTGTGGTTTGTCTTTTGTTTTTGTTTTTTTGCTGATTAATTGAAGATAAGTATCTGTGGGCTCTGTTGCCCAAGCTGGCTTTGAATTTCAATCCTCAGAACTCAGCTCTCTAAGTAGCCATGATTATAAGCATGAACCATTGGTACCCAGCTTTGAACACAATCTTAAAGTGAAAGATTAGACCCAGGGATTCATCTTAGAGTTCTAAGCACATTTCTTGAGAAGCTGGAATGCCATAATTTACTCAAATGGTCTCTTCTGGGGTTCACTGACAAGAAACAAGTTTTACATGGTTCTTAGGATTACTTCTTTGGTTCCTTCTGACTAGTCTGTGACTTCCACAGGCAGCAGCTAACTACCTAGTGTGAATCAAGAATTTGTTGCTATAAATGGTTGCATGGTAACTGGATGAGTAAATCCAACTACTCAGATTTTTCAGTCTGAAAAAGTGATTGATGTGGGACAAGGCAGACACCGTGGACAGTGAAATTCCTCCATGCTACCACTGTGCTGCAGTAGGTGATGGTAAGCCTGTTTGTAGGCATGAAGGAATTACTCTCATAAGCCTTTCTTTCTTTTTTTGTGTGCCTGTAGCACGGCTTCAACTCTGGACCCCATGCTCTGGCTTTGCTTTCTTGCTGGGGCTTTCTCATTTGAGCCATGTCACTAGTCTGGCCTCTTGCTGGTTACGTGAGGATAGAGTTTCATGAACTTTTCTGCCTAGGCTGGCTTTCAACCTTGATCCTTTGGATCTCAGCCTCCTGAGTAGCCAAGTTTCCAGGTTATGAACTACCACTGCCCAACGTAATCTTGATACAGACTTGAAGAGAGTGCCTGAGATTAGGGAGATTGGTGGTACTTCAAGGAAAGCGTTGGAGGCGGGGAGAAAACAGGATGATGAAGCTCAAGATAGAAGTATCCATCTACCACTGTGATTGCAGGAGGACTACAGGTTTGAGATCTAAAACAAAGTCTGGTGTGGCAGGACTCTCCAGACTCTGTCGGAGGCCCTGTCCCTTAGTGGCCTTGGCTACTTTTCTAGGTCTGCTTGCCCTCCCTCAGGCTGGAGACTCAAACACCACCCATGTGGACCAACCTGCACCATGGGCACTGCTGCCCCATTGGATGTGTCCAATTTGTAGGTACATAGATGAAATCTACCAAGTAGCTACAGAAAGTTTTGGGAATGATTTTTAGGGTCATTTAGGTATAAGATCATGTAGTCTATAAAGAGGTATACTGTGACTTCTTTCCCTATTTTGATCTTTTAAATTTCTTTCTCATGTCCATGGGTCTGGCTAATAATTCTCTCACTATATTAAGTGTGAAGATGGGTGCCAATGGCTCATACCTATAATCCCAGCTACCCAGGAGAGTAAGACTTGGTACAAGAGCAGCCCAGACAGAAAAGTTCACTAGACTCAATCCCCAAGGCTAGAGGTATGGTTCAGTGGTACAGTGCCAGTTATGAGCAAGTAAGTGAAGACAAGCACATGGTCCTGAGTTCAAGCTCTGGTACTTCAAGAAACAAAAGACAGAAATTGACAAATAGAATTTTGTCAAATTAAAAATCTTGTAATAGATGAGGTGAATTTGATCAAAGAACATTATTTGCATGTCTGAAGCATCACAATAAAATCCCTTTGCATAATTAATATATGCTAATAAATAAGAAGAAAAAAAATTAAAAAGCTTTTGCACATCAAAGAATCAATTACCAGAATGAGAGACAGCCTACAGAATAGTTTAAAAAATTGCCCAGCCATTCATCAAAACAAAGTATTAATATCTAGAATATATAAACAGCCCCAAAATGTAAACACCAAAAGAACAAATAAATTAATCTACAAATGGACAACTGAACTGAACAGACAGCTCTCAGAAGAAGATGCACAAATGGCTAATAAGTCCTTGAAGAAATATTCAACATATTCAGACACAAAGGAAATGAAAATCAAAACAACACTGAGATTCCACCTCCCCCAGTCACCAAGAACACAAACAAACACTGGTGAGGATGTGAAGAAAAAAGAACCCTCATACGCTATAGTCCTCAGTTGCAGGAATATAAATTAGTGGAGCCACAATGCGAATCAATAGGAAGGTTTCGTAAAGGACTAAAAACGTAAGTGCCATTTGGTCCTGCTATAATTCTGGGCACATAGCTGGAAGAATATAAGTCAGCATAAAATAAAGATACCTGCGCGACCATGTTTATTACACAGTAGCCTAAGCTATGGAATCAGCTTAGGAGCATATCAACCAATGCATAGATACAAACACATGCATCCCATACACATGCCATGGAGTAACTCAACCATGAAAAATATGTCATTTGCAAGAAAAAGGACAGAATTTGGTAACATCATGATAACTGAATTTAAGCCAGATTCAGGAAGAAAAACATGACCTGTGTTTTCCTTAATATGTATACTCGAGACCTTAAAAAGAAAAACAAAATATTATATTATGTAGAAGAAAGAGTACAAGGGCCAACCACAGAAAGAAAGAGGGAGAAAGGAAAGAGTGATGGAGGAAATGAAAATAATCAAAATATATTATGAATGCATGAAAACAGAATAACAGCACACATTAAAAGTTGTAGGAGGGCTGGGAAGGTGGCTCAGTGGTAGAGTGCTTGCCTTGCATGCATGAGGCCCTGGGTTCGATTCCTCAGCACCACATAAGCAAACAGAAAAAAAAGTTGTAGGAAAGAGAAAGATGAGAAGGGTAGGGAGAGAGAAGAAAGAGGGAAAGAAGGAAGGAAGGAAAGAAGGAAGGAAGAAAAGAACTATAATGGGAAGAACTAAGAAAATCATTCTGTTTTTGAGCTCTATACTGTAGATAATGTTAAGAAGGCTTTTATCTCAGAGTTTGACAAAATATATATTGATTTAAAGATGAGTTCAGAAGCAACGTAGGAGGCAGCATGTAGAAGTGAGCTAGGAGAAGCAAAGTTGGTATAGAAAGGTACATACAGGAAAAGGTATGAGGATGGACTATGGATTCACCATTATGATGTAAGGAGGGAAGAAATTATGGAGAGAATCAGAAGCTGAGTCCATAGAACTTAATAGTTAGGGGTGTGGATACAGTGAGGAAATGAAAATGGTGGTTCCATCCTAACCCTACCTGTATGCAAGACAAAGAGGAGTTCCATTGCAACATGTTAAAAAGGCGGACATGACTGTTACTCAGTATGATCACATCCAGCAAATGTTGCTTAGAACAGAAAGAGCTAAATTCAAGGACTTGGGAAGTCACCAGTGTAGAGGTGATATTTGAAGCCAAGAACTACACAATCGTGTGCAGAAGACAATGAAAAGGGCATGCAGAACCGTCAAGAATAATACACTAACAGAGACAGTGACAGAAGTGCCAATGGGCGAGACTGAGAGGAAACAGTGCTTTAACCCTATCATGGTGGGCATTTTCTGTGTTTTCCTTTTTTGTTCTTTCTTTCTTTGGTATCGGCACTCATAATCGCTTGCTGTTGCTGGTGCTTTACCACTTGAGTCACCATCTAACCCAACTTTTTGCTGGTTAAGTTTAGTTTTTGAACTTTTTTGTTTGGGTTGGTTTCAAACCACTATCCACAGACCTCATCCTCCTGAGGAGGTAGTCTAGCAGACATGAGCCACCCGCACCTGGCTTTTTTTTTAATGTTGGAAACTTGTAAACTCTTAGCTATTTGAAATATTAGATTATTAGTAACCATATTTACGTTATTGTGCTATAGAACATTAGGCTTATTCATATTCAACTTCATCTCTGTACTCAAGAGCACATTCTCTCTCCATCTCTATCTCCCCTCCTGCCAGCTCCTTCCCAGCTTGATAACCTTTCTTTGGTTGCCTACTTAAGACCAATAATTTAACTTGCATATTTAAAGAGAAACTCGTAATACTTTGTCTTTCTGACTTATTTCACTTAACAATCTCCAAACTCAACTCTGTCATGACAAGTGAAACGATTCCATTCTGTTATTTTATAGCAAAATAGTATCTTATCTGTGTATATGTGCATATTTATATAGTCGTTTTTATCCATTCACCCGTTCATTGGCACCTCGGGTACTCTGCAGCTTGTCTGTTGTGATTGGAGCTACAATAATCATGGCACTGTCCCCTTCTTGTCCCGTTGCCTATGCAGTGTGGATGCCCCCATTTCCTTCAGGGGAAATCCAGGAGGTGCAATGTCCTGGAAGCCAGTGTGAAAGAGTTTACAGCATTACCTAAGGACTAGAAAGAACCAGAATCGAAGTCTTCTTTTATTATTTATTTGTTTAGGGCAACGCATGTGGGCAGGTTTGGTGGAGGAAATAAATAATATGAGGAAAAAAATGGAAAGAGTATGTATGTGGGGGGGAATCACGGAAAGGCTGGTGTTTTACAGAAGAAAGAAAGCGAGCTGAAATCTCAGTGTGAAACGGCATCATCTAAGCCTTTAAAATAAAGGGGAGATGAAATAGTGTCATAAAACTGTTTTTTGGGGGGAGTCAGTTGCTCAATCTCTCAGAAGTCAAATGGCCTCCTTAAATGGGCAAATCACCTTTTCTTTTCTTCTGGACTTTCATCTAACAGGAAGGCTGCATTTCTGACCAAGAGACAACTAAAGATGCAATAGTGAGCCAGAGTTGGCTTCTCTGAATCATTCCAATTATTCATCATTTCTAGGACACCAGAAGCCACCTCTAAGAACAGGATGATTCTCTATTGCTTGTGAAAAATATTTACATTTTCCCTGTACCAGCTGTATATAAGGAATTGATATTTTCTGAATTGCTAAGTCAATAACATCTCCCTTGAGCCATGAAAGGATTTGATAAACCAGCACAACACGAGAGCTTCTGTCGCAAAGAAGTGGGAGGCACTCGGGCTGTCAGACAATTAAGTGGACCTGAATAAGCTGATGTAATTAAGCCTCTTACTGCATAATTATCTTTATTTTAAATGTGTCTTTTGATGAAACATCTGTTCCCTGCTCCAGATATGAAAAGAGGGGCTCCTGCTCACCAAGCACACGGAGCTCAGGAGGCCCTACACATGCTGCCCGGGCGACTCAAATTGGAGCAAACAAATGTTGTCATTTGTTCCATCTTTGCATGGAAGAGGCAGGTGTCCTCGTGTCCCCGGCCCTTGTTCGTCTGACCTCCAAGCTTGCACCAGCTGCCTGGAGTAGAGTTACAAACGGCCATCCCGAGGGCCCTGGGGACTCACGGTGGCAGGGCGCATCTAGCTGCCAGGTCCTGCGGATCTAGCTGCTGGCTCTGGAGAACCATCAGCGGTGCTGGGCAAATCGAGGCTGGTGCCAGTGGGCAGCGGGAGCCCCTTAGGTCGCTTGCTGTCTTCCCGGCGTCAGGGCAGGACCTTGTTCCTTTCTCTCAGTAAGTGTGATTGGTCAAATACGAAATACTTGAAAGCAGGTCTGCTATGATGGTGACTTTTTTTGTGCTGGTTCTGGGGCTTGAACTCATGGCCTGGGCACTGTCCTTGAGCTTCTTTTGTTCAAAGATAGTGCTCTACCACTTGAGCCACAGCGCCACTTCTGGCTTTTCTGATAGCTTTTAAGTGGAGATAAGAGGTTCACAGATGCCGGACACCAGTGGCTCACGCCTATAATCCTAGCTACTCAGGAGGGTGAGATGTGAGGATTGAGATTCAAAGCCAGCCCCAGCAGAAAAGTTCATGAGACTCTTATCTCCAATAAAACCACCAGAAAACCAGAAGTGGCGCTGTAGTTCAAGTGGTAGAGCACTAGCCTTGAGCTGAAGAGCACAGGGACAGTGCCCAGGCCGAGTTCAAGACCCATGACTGACAAAAAAAAAAAAAGTCTCACAGACTTTCCTGTCCAGGCTGGCTTCTAACCGTGATCCTCAGATCTCAGCCTCCTGAGTAGCTAGGATGACAGGTGTGAGCCACCAGCACCCTGCTGTTGGTGGATTTTTATCTGTTCTTAACTCCGTAGTCTGCCAATGCCTACTTGTCAAATCCCTAGCACTGTCCTGATACTAATGCCCACCTTAGGTCATAGGCTTTGGTGGGAAAGAGACCAGGGCTGTGACAGCAAAGCATTCATCATTCTTTCAGCCTCAACTGGTCCAACTTCAAGCTTGAAATCATGATACTTGCCAGGTGAAATGAATACAGGAAGCAAAGGGTAAAAGAAGGGCCTGGCGGCCTCCTATGGTGTCTTGACTCTATTAGCTGCTCCGTGTAAACATTCTTTCTTTTTTCTCTGCCCTGCCTTTCCCCACTGATCCTGGCAGGGCATCCTAAATGTCAGTCTTTTAGTAAATGGGGAGACATTCTGTGATTGGGAAGGCAGACCAGTGCCACCCCTCTTTGTAGTGTCATTAGTTTGGGGAGCAAGAAGTCAGGCCGTCAAGATGAGTGTTGAATGGGACCCACAACAATCTAACAGCCCTGCTTGGTGAATGAGGAATTAGCTCTCTATCTATTCCATACTCGGGCTTTGCCACTCCCTTCCCGCTACTTCTTGCCTTCCATGTATTACTGTCACTCACACTACATCAGCTCATGGCAGATGATATATTAAGCCAATGTCTTAGTTTCTCTTCTTATTTCCAACAGCTCTATTGAAATATGATTTGCACACTACACAATTCATCCACTTAAAATGTAGAACTCAGTGGCTTTTAGTATTCTTGCAGAGGTGTGCATCCATCACCATAGTCAATTTCAGAACACTGTAACCACTTCAGGAAGGAACCTTCTACCGCACAGCCATCACATCCCATACACCTACTCCACAGCAATCGGAGATGATCTGTTTTCTATCCCTATAGATTTTCACATTCGGGACACTTCATATAAATGAAGTCATAAAATATGGAATTAACTTGTGTCTAGTTTTTTTTTACTTCACATAATGTTTTCAAGGTCTAGCAAATATTTTTGGTATGTACCAGTGCTTTACTCTTTTATGGCTAAATAATATTCCATTGTAATGGATATAGCATATTTTATTTATCTATTTTTCAACTCATTGACATGTGGTTACTTTTTTGGCTCTTGAGACAATGATGCTACGTGCATTTGTTATCAAGATTTTACCTCAACATGTATTCATGATTCCCTTGTGTGTAGATTTAAAGATAAAATTATTAGGTTGTATGGAAACTCTATTTTTTACTATCTCTTTGGTGTTGGGATTATTTCATTGTCTCATATATGCTGGACAAGCACTCTACCTCTGAGCTACTCCTCTGGTCCTTTTTCAGGCTCTTTATTTAAAAGCAGCTGCACTTTTTAAAATTCCCACTGGCAAGTAAGATGCTTCAGCTTATCAACACTTGTTATCAACTGTCCTTTTCAAGAGAAACTTGGTGGGGGGAGGGGGAGGGAGGTTTGGGATTGCTCTTTCTTGATAGCTAGTTGAATCAATCTGTTGCAAAAAGTATTTCAATGACTTCTATTTTAAACCATAGCTCTTTACTCTCTTCTTTCCATGGCTTTGCACTTTAGATGACTAACAATCGGCGCAGGCTGAACTATGGTAAGTCAGCGGGCCATACAACACCAGATCTCTGTGATAATGTGTGGTATCATTTACAGTGAGATAAAGATGAGAAAGAAGATGAACCACTCCATTCTCAAAGTCGGCCACAGGGGCAAGCATGGGAACGTCAACAATGTGAAGGGCAGGCAAGGGAAAGAAGTCATAGGGGTTGAGTCAAGAGGAAAGTCAACATGCAATCCCATCAGTAACTCACCGTGTAACACACAGCTTTACTACTCCACCACTAGTGATGTAATCTCTTTACTTATCAGCTACATAAAAACAGGGACAGAGAAACTAAAAATAACATCAAAAGAATGGAGAGGAAGCTATGCTTCTAATCTTAGATTCAAAAGGATTTTTAAATGTCAGTAACATCTGTTGGGCATCTGTGGCTCACCAGCTACTCAGCAGGTTGAAGGCTGAGATCTAGAGGATTTTTCATCTCAATGCAGCCCAAAGGAAAAAGTTGACAGGATACTACCTACAGTTAGCCAGCAAAAAGCCACACTGGAGGTATGGCTCACATGGTAGAGTACTAGCCATGAGGCCTTGAGTTTTGTGCTCTTGCATTAGCACTAAAAAAACAACAATAAAAAAGTCAACATTAAGGTTTTTATAAAAATGAGACAAATCACGTTCTCGTGTGATTATTGTGAAGGTTAAATTAAGACTGTTGAGTCTACTTCTTCAATTATAAAACACTATGTTAGCCGCGCACTGGAAGCTCATGTCTGCCATTCAAGCTATTCAGGAAACTGAGATCTGAGGACAGTGATTTAAAGCCAGCTCAGCAGAAAAGTCTGTGAGCTCTTATCTCCAAGGAATTATCATGAAGCCAGAAAATGGAGCTGTGGCCTTCCAGGTAGAGTGTTAGCCTTGAGTAAAAATACTAAAGGACAGCGCCAACTCCCAGAGTTCAAGCCTCAGTGCTGGCACACAAAAAAATGAACAAACAAAAAACCCGCTGTGTCAACTATTATTGTCTGATGCTTGTTAATAATACAAATAAGCTACACTTACAGAAAACTTGTTTGGTACTAGAGAAATATTTCAAATCTGCCAAATAGGATGTCTTTATGGGACGAGGACATGGAACCTCAGCCTCATGAAACATTTTCCCCTTAATTTGGGGTATTACATCATCTGGAAAGCCATCAGTGGGCAGAAGCTCTGGCTGAGGTCATAAATGGGCCCAGTGCGCACATATACCCACACACCAAGGCACCGCAGCCTAGCAAGACATCTACTCAAGTGTCCCCAGTTGTGCAGACGGGAGATGGGAGAGACACAGGAACTTAATGAAACAGACTACCCACAGCCCACAGCACATCCGGGTAGGTAAGACAGACTCGCAAACGTCTGCATGCCAAGGAAACATGTATGTGCTCCAGCAAGTGTGAGTGTGGCTAGGCAGACATGGGTGAATTTGTCACCTGGTCTGTTGCATTTGCATTGGGCTGGAGGGGCATCTGGGATAGAAGGTCCGAGACTCTTGCCTCTGTCTGGCAGCTCATTGGTCTGTGAGCCAGGGTGTCACTTCTTTGCATGGCCTGTCATCTTTCAAGAGGCTCACTTGGTTTCCGCTCATGGTGTCCTCAAAGCAGCACTCCCCCCATGCCAAGACAGAAACCTTGTGTTCTCTGGAGGCCTAGACCTCAGAACTCACAAACACCATTTCTGCTACACTCAAAGTAAAAGGTCAGCACAGATGTGATAAGGTACAATTGTAGATCCTACTCTTATGATATTGTAAGATAAAATACATACGTTTAATTTACCCTACCCAAATAATTCACTCTTGGTTTTCCTTAGGATAAGGTAATATTGCACAATGTTATTTGGTCAACTCTTGCATTACCTTTTGATAAAGACATGGAGAACCAAGCTTAAGAGCACAGCTTTAGTGACAGACCTGAGTTTGAGCCCAGGTCTGTCTGACACCTACTATTGATCCTAGAGATGTGAATCTTGCTTGCTATAATCAAAGCACCCATGGAATTTGCTCTTAAGTCAATCCTTTAATATGTTAAGACCTGAACAACTGGTTTCATTGAAGTTTATTTGTTGGAAAGATTTGATTTTTCTTTTAAAAGAATAATAATGTTCTCCTTAAACTTGATTTTCTTTTTCTTTGCCAGTCCTAGGGCTTGAATGCAGGGTCTGGGCACTGTCCCTGAGCTTCTTATGCTCAAGGCTAGTACTCTACCACTTGAGCCACAGAACCATTCCTGGCCTTTTCTGTTTATATGGTACTTAGGAATCGAACCCAAGGCTTCATGCATGCTAGGCAAAGCATTCTACCACTAGGCCACACCCAGCCCCTTAAACTTGAATTTTACCCTTTCTCTTGGGTGTATTTTCCTTTGATAGAAATGGATTCTAATTCAAGCCACTTTCAATCACATAATCAGAAGTGAATTTTAGAGAAAATATGAATGTTCCCTACCTTTCTGAAGAATTTACTTACTTCTCAGGCCAATCGGGAAGACACAAGCGGTAGTCTGGGAAACACATTAGCCTTAGTGTTGATTTTCAGTCTTCCATTCATAATCTAATGTACTTTGTTCTCCTTAATGGAAATAATTACTGAAAGCATGAATTCCAATGTGCGGAGAAAGAGCACAAAATAAAGCATAGCTATATCTTTATGGAAAGTAGAAAGAAGTGTAGATAAAAACTAGGAGATTGGATCCATTTGAATTCTGTGTGTGATCAGCCATTTGATCTTGGGGAGGACGTTTCAACAATTTGTTCCCAATTTTCTCCTTTCTTCAATGAGAAGATAAAGCTGGAGAGCATTCCAGTGCTTTCAGCTCTGACATTGGTTTCTAGCACCAGAGCACCATTGTATCCTTTACACCTTCTTATTCCAAAACACACTGACATCATGTTAAATTAGATGGACTCCTGTTCCCCAGGTAAAACAGCTGCAGCCAGATTTGCTAACAAACAAGAAGAATGTTTCAAGTTTTCGCCTTTTGTTTTCTGAGCATGATTTTTTTTGATGTGTTGAAAAACTGCAGGGTATTTATGTCTGCTGCTCTTTATTTGACTCATTAGATCATACCAAAAATATTTCACAGGCCTCTCTTTTACCTTCTCTGGAATACTAGCCAAAGTTGAACAAGAATATTTAAACAAGATGTCTTGATTTTTTTTGAATGTACATCTGTGGTACAGTAAAATGCACAAACTAGATGTTAATCTTTCTGTTTGATAAACCAAAAGCATATTGATAAGTCCCTGCCAAACAGTTGAGATATCTTATAAGTGAGTGTAACTTTTGTTGGACAGCATGCTGCCTGAGCTGTGGAATATAGCCTGGAGGCATTTATAACTAGACAGAGACACTGTAGGGTATACAGTTCTCAAGAAAACCACAAGTGAACTTGTGAAATGTTTTAGAGATCCAAATTTTCATCTTCCCAGAAGATCTGATTGCCCTCATGTGCTCAGATTTCATAGATTTCAGTTGCTCTTTGGGAAGAACATTTCCCAAACAAACCATTTGTAGCCTCCTTGGAAATTATTCCTGCATGGTTGTGCATTACAGGAAGGTCGAGTGTCCTCCCACGTCGTGTTTACTTCCACTGAATTCCTCTGATTGAAAGAAATCTTGCATAAGAACGAGTTTAGTCTAATGTCAGTGGCTCACACTTGTAATCCTAGCTAGTCAAGAAGGTAAGATCTGAGGATCATGGTTTGAAGCTGGCCTGGGCAGAAAAAAAATCTGTTAGACTTCTATCTCCAATTAACCACCAAAAAACTGGGAAGTGAAACTGTGGTTCAAGTGGTAGGGTGGCAGCTTTGAGTGAAAAAGCTAAGGGACAGGGGCTGGGAAGGTGGCTCAGTGGTAGAGGGCTTGCCTAGCATGCATGAAGCCCTGAGTTTGATTCCTCAGCACCACATACACAGAAAAAGCCAGAAGTGGTGCTGTGGCTCAAGGGGTAGAGCGCTAGCCGTGAGCACAGAGAGGCTCAAGGACACTACTCAGGCGCTGAGTTCAAGCTCCAGGACTGGGTGGGGGGGGGGAATCTTTAAAAAAAAAAAGCTAAGGGACAGCACAATATTGGTGTACACACACACACACACACACTGGCCTTAATATACACTATGTGTCTTTTTGTATGAACTGGAAACCCCTGGGCCTTTACTAACAGGTTAACAAAGGCACTTTCACTTAATTCACAGTAAGCTCCAGTAGCTTGGGTCTGTTCTGTTCTTCCTGAATGTCCCAAAGCATCTTGAACTCCCTTCTTTTGCACAAAGGACTTGGTGTTTGAGATCGGACCAGGAGGTAAAGGAACGAGTCTTTGCTATCTCTAAAAAAATTGTGTATATTCCACAAATATAAAGAAAAGCTACTGTAGCTATCTCTAAAATTTTTTTTGTGTATATTCCACAAGAGAGGCAACTTGTAGCTTGTCTTGAGATGGGAAGAAAAGGAGATGGGTATATATCTTTGCTCAAAGTTTTTCTTAGCCTTACCACAGACATTTGGGAAGCTCCATTTCTGCTTTCTCTAATGACCACACATTCTTTTACTTCTAGTGTGCCTTTCTTTCCCCTCTTTTCCAACTTGGTCACTATGAGATTTCTTCATTCTTGGTATACAAATCTATGAACCCATAGATACCTAGGCAAATAAAAAGGGCAGGAAACTTTATGGAGAGAATGGAAGGATTCAGATTGGGACCAAGAGGATAAATAACAGCTCTTGTTTCTGCAGTCCTTTTTCTATTTCCCTAGCTCCATTTCAATTTTAAATACCCTACCTCTGATTACCTTTAACTCAATTTAGATCTATTTATTAGTGTGCTTCCGTACTGTATTTATCTCTGCCTCTCTTTTTTTTCCTTTTTAAAAAAAATTTTTTATTGTGATTAAGTGATTACATAATTCCCCAAATTTCACAGTGTTGTGGGATAGTGATGCTCAGTTAAAGTCGCAAACACATTCTAACTTTCCTGGAGCAAATTGTCTAGCACGATCTATAACATTTATGAGTTCTATGAGCTTTGCGATAGTTATTTCTTCCACATTGGGTGGTATGTACATTTCTTTTGTTTTGCATAGCATCAGCTGTTCCCTCTTTCACGTTTTCTCTTTGTTAATAGTGCCAGTACTGGGGCTTGAACTCATGGCCTTGCACACTTATTTAGCTTTTATGTTCAAGGCTGTCACTCTATTACTTGAGCCACAGCTCCACTTTGTTTTTTTTTTTCTTTTAATGGTAAATTGGAGATAAGAGTCTCTAGGACTTTTTCTGCCTAGACTGGCTTCAAACTGAGATCCTCAAATCTCAGCTTCCTGAATAGCTAAGGATTATAGGCATGAACCACCAATGCCTGGCCTTACCTCTGAGTCTTTAAGAAAGATCATACAGGTAGTAAATCATACCCTTTAACAAAGTTTAGTTTCCCATCAGAAGGGAAAAAGTTTTATTTCAATGAGGATAGCACATGTGGTGGGACCTTGGAGCAGAAAGAGGGAAGGGGTTCTTCTATTCTCAAGGTAAGTACTCGGGAAAAAGAAAGAAAGAAGTGGTCTAGTCACAGCATCCAACTGGAACACAGAATCTTTGACAGCAGAATTCTGGCATAGACTTGAAGAATTTGGAGGACAGAGGATGCGAATTTCTTCTTCCATCCCTACATGTAAAGAAAAACTTCCTTCCAGGATAGGCTATTAGAATGGATGATGGCCTCTTTCCTCAGCGTAAAAGCCTGCTTATTTATGATGGAGCCTGGCCAATGTTCCGCTTCAAACAGCACACAGGAACCCAACTCAGAGAAGTGGAGACAACTGGATCCAAGCAAGGATATCATTGCAGGTTGAGCAGAATCTCAGCCCCTGATAATTTCCTAAAGGCCCCACTTCCTAAACCATCCCCATGGAGGTCAAGCTTTCAATCTCCAAATGTTCAAACCATAGGGTACAGAGGCTCAAAGCCATTAGGTTAATAAACATTTTGTATTTCAGACTGGGGTTGTAAGGACAATCGACTTCACATCTGGGTTTGGGGACTGCCCAGGATCTATTCTCTTTCTGTCAACATTCTTGCCTTTCCCGTTACACACACACTTGAATGAGACAATAATCATAAGCTGGGCCCTTCCCCACTACCCAAGAGACCAGCATACTATTCCACTCCAGCCTATGTGATGCCCTCACCCCAGCACCTGAAGTTCGGCATATGAGGGAAAGCAGTGGAAGTGGGTGGGGTTCGCTGTACCTCACAGATGGCTACCACCGGGGATCTGGAGCACCCTGAAGCTGTCTGCCATCTCACCTTATCCCCAGCACCTTCCTGACTCAGCAGTGCTAAGAGTCACTGAGAGTCTTCCAATAACTTGCCTCCAGTCTCAGTTACCCATGATTCATTTCTAGGGTTCATAATTGAAGGCTTGTAACCAATACAACACCAATATTTACATAATGGCAAACACTTTGCAATGTAGTTACTCACTGGGAATACCCAAGTTTTCTCCCACAATAGTCTGACATTAGCAGAACAGATATTATTTTCTTTTCAATGTGGAAAGAAAAAAAAAAACAGACTCAAAGCATTTAATCAAATTGCCTGTGTTCTCACAGCAAGAAAGTATCCCCAAGCCCAAGTCTTTTGGCTTCATACCCAATGTTCTTTTCACTGCGGTGAAACATGGCTCTCCTTGGTTCCCCATAATGCAGCAGAGGAACACTAGTTAATTGGAAACACTGGCACCCTTTTGTTAAGTATTCAGCTGAGTATCACAGCTCAGTTGCTTTTTAAATTTAGTTTTTAATGCACAGGGATCCAGAAGTGGAAACATCCTCGAACACACTGGAGCACTGCTGAGGGAGCTAGAGCAGAGCATTGCATTCTGAAATATTGACAGAAGTGACAAATTGGCTCTGATGCTGCTTATAATTGTTACATTTAGATGAAACATACCTAAGTCTATCATCACGCAAAGGGAAAGAGCTTCCTCATAAAAAAGTATACATGCCTGTTTCCCAGAGGGTACTGACTCTGATCAAGAAGAAGCTAAAGTTGCATGCTGGTAGCTCACATCTGGAATCCTAGCTATCCAGGGGGCTGTCTGAGGATCACTGGCAGATCTGATGTCTGCCTGGGCAGAAAACTATATGAAATTAACTACCAAACAACATCAGAAGTAGAGCTGTGACTCAATGATAGCATGCTAACCTTGAGTATAGCCCGTGCTCTGAAGTCAATACTGACACAAAAGAAGAGAAGAGAAGAAAAAGACCCTGAACAAGTAACAAGTTTCTAGGAGTTATCCCTTTGACGAACCATAGAAAACTCTAGATATTTTTCTTTATTCACAGGAGTAACTGAATCACTGAAACTCAACTGACCATATAAGATTTATGGAAGCTAGTTAATATTTATTTGGAGCTCAAAAATCACTGAATAATTTGTCTGAAGTCAAATTTCAGATCTTCAGCAATATTTATAGCACAAAGAACATAGTTCAGTCTAGAATTATAGCACCGAGAAACCATCCTCAATCATAGGACTCTACCCAACACCACAACTAAATACAAACTCAAGAGCTTCTATTCTTAGCAATAAGCATTATATCCAGGCCTCTCCTGGACCAAGAATTTCCCATAGAACAGGGAGAAAATACAGTGAGAAAATATTGGCACCCAAAAAATAACATTCTTCCTTAATAAGTACACACACACACACACACACACACAATCTAGTTTCTTTCCAGTGTGCTAATTCTGTCTTTACTCTGTTGGAAGTTAGTTTTACATGTAATTGCTGTAAAGTATACAAACATCCTTAGAGTTTTAGTGAATTCTAGTTTATTCAGGGAACAAACAAGTATGAGAAAGAGTCTACAATTTGCTAGTTTCCTCTGGCCTTTTCCATAGCTCTGCTTTTTACATATCTTACAAGCTATATGCAAGAATGTAAGATGTTCAAGTAGGTCACAGTTCCCTTTCCATCCCCCAGAGTAATGGCATTTCCTGTGCAGCCCAGGTGATTACTTGAGAATTGGGAACTGGAGACTAGGAGCCCTGAGGCTGAATCTTAGGAACACTATCCTCCATTTATCTGAAGAGAGCATTGTGAAAATTCCAAGCTATTCATCTATATAAATAACATTGCTACCTACCCAGCATTTTCACAAAGGCAGTCATCTGATTGGTTGTGTTTAGTTTCTACAGATAACAAATTTAAGTCCCAAAGCCTGTAACCAGTCACCAATCACCTTTGTGGTGGTGTTATGTATTCTATTTATTACAAAAATGTCCAGAGAGAAAGAAAGAGAGAGGGGGAATGAGCAGGGAGAGAGAGAGAGAGAGAGAGAGAGAGAGAGAGAGGGAGAGGGAGAGGGAGAGGGAGAGAGAGAGGGAGAAATTTTAGAATCATTTGTTTTTCTTACCACATCTCTAAGAATTCTATTTTCCAGCTTTACCACCCATCATTTATTCACCAGGCTTAACTCTAAATATGTACATTTTGACAGTCTTCCAAATCTCTATGTACCCTCAACTCAAAATGATAGAAAATCACCTAATTTGAATGTGCTAGAGACTGAGGGAAGGACCTAATACAGCCACCCTAACAATCAGGTCAGTATGCTAAGGATGCTGGAGTCGCCTCTAAACTAAATGATTTGATTATACAAGAACACTTCAAAAGTAATCAAGACATATTACACACACACACACAAACATGCGTGTGTGTGTGCACGTACACAAATCAACATCTTCAAAACAAGGCAAATGAAGTTGCGGGATAGAAACAAGAAGAAAAAGAAATATATATAATCCTAAACCTCAGCTCTTAAGGGAGGTGTTTTTTGTTGTGGTTGTTGCTTGTTTTTGAGCTAGTACTGTGGCTTGAACTGAGGGCCTTGTTCTCTTACTTGGCTTTTGTGCTCAAGGCTGGCACTCTACCACTTGAGCTCCACCTCCACTTTGTACATTTTGCTGGTTAATTGGAGATCAGAGATTCATAGACATTTATGCTTGAGCTGGCTTTCAATCTTGATCCTCACATCTCAACCTCTTAAGTAGCTTGGATACAGACGTGAGCCACCAGCACCGAGCTGAGGAGAGATGACTGCACTGTCTCACTAATTCTACAAACTGTGTGTCTTGTATTTGTGATATATCTCCAGATCTCTCTATATACCAATCATCAAAGGATGAGAAATCTCTCTGCCCTTTCTAAATTTCTCTGCAGGTAATGTGTTTATTTCAAGAATATACTCCTTAGATGTACTGTTTTTGTGCTACGGTTCTTATGAATATTACAGTAAGTATATTGGTGTATCACTTGCATAAAACTCAATGTCAAGCCATGTTGTATGTTCGTCAGCATAGTCCAAAAGGAAAAGGAGGCAGGATGTATGATCTGGGAGTGAGCTTAGGTGCCTGGAATCCTGACACCCATGCTGCCTCTTAGGTGATTCTGATCTCAACCAGTTCTGGTGGCATACTGATAGTTTGTGAATGGTGTGCATTTCAAGTTCCAGGGGATGCGAGTTATTCTTTTACCTTGAGAAAAAAAATGACCTACTGGAACAAAGGAGAAAATTGACTACAATTTCTAGGCACTGGAGTCCCTTGACATCTAAAGACAAGATGCATTGTATTCATAAACTGCTTTGTTAAATGGCACCACCTTTATACATCTACTTAGAGATAATAAAAAATTATTTTCCAAAAAATAGACAATGATTGAATTACAGAGTAAGGCTATATAATTTAGTGGAGAAAGCACCTGTAACCATTTATCTTCTGGACAAATACCTACTAAACAATGTTTCTTCTATTCCTGGTCCTTCTAACAGGCCCAGTTTGATAGAGTAAAGGAAGAGAGGAATTTAGGTGCCTAGAAGCTCATGCCTGTAATCCTAGCTACTCAAGAGGCTGAAATCTGAGGATCTTGGTTCAAAGCCAGTATCAAAGTAACCAGCAAAACCACCACCACCACCACAACAACAACAAAAACAAACCAGAGATGGGGCTATGGTGCAAGTGATAAGATACTAGACTTTCAGTGTAGAAGCTAAGAAACAGTATCCAAGCCCTGAGTTCAAACCCTAGTGTGGGGGTGAGGGTGGGGGGAGAACATAGAGAAAATCAGACACAATAGAGTGTGATGAGGAAATGTGGTACTCAATACTATCAGAAACACATTGTGTTTATTGTAGATTTCTTTTACCTAAGGGTTGTCTTCTTAGATAATTATATTTTGTTTTGGGGACTTATTTCACAACTATCTAACGATTCTAACAAAATTTGTTTAAACCATAGCAATACAAACATTTTTAAAAATCAAATCGTACTGACGTAATTTTATACTTAAAAAATTTCCTATCTATTCTTCCCCTTTTTCTCCCCCTAAGTCCAAGACAATCTTATTAATCATATTTTTAGTTATCTAGTCAGCCTAAATAGTGTTATATGCCAAGATGATTTAAGATAATTTATTTGGGGAGGGCATCCTATGTTAATTTGAAAATGAAGATATCACCATATGAAGGCAAAAAATCCGAATGTTTTGAATAATACCACATGGAAAGTCCCATTCGCTGCAAAACGAAGCGGTGTGCTGGGATTACATTTCCCTCTTCACATACCCAAAGCCAGAGGCTTTGTGCACTTCAAAGGAGAATAATGGAGTAGATAAACAACTAAGTCAAATGAATGACCTTTTCTTAAATGTCATCAATTATAAGACATTACTTCATATTTGAGTTTGCTCCCTCCTTCAACAACTGCTGCCTTATAACATTCTTGCTGTATTTGTTTTGTCTAATTTTGTCTTGGGTTTTATAATTGCCTTTTTTTAAAGAAAAGAAAATCAATACACTTTCTTTGTTAAACATTATCTTTTGGTGGGTAGGGGGGAGCTGATACTGAGGCTTGAACTCTGAACCTCAGAAGTTGTCTAGTATTGTTTTACCACTTGAGCCACAGCTCCACTTCCGGCATTTTTCTGGTTAATTGGAGATAAGAGTCTCGTGGATTTTTCTGCCTGAGTTAATTTTGAACGAAGATCCTCAGATCTCAGTTTTCTGTGTAGCTGGAGCCTAGCAAACATTTTTTCTTTGAAGTCTCCTTAACTCTCCCAGGGATAAGTAATTCCTACCTAAGTTCCCACAGCACACATTTTGTTTAAAGCTCTATGTTGGTAAAAGACTGAACAGGGATAGTATTCTCATTTGTTTACATTATTAGTATACATTTCACTATATGCCTACTGAAGTATGCGATATATTTTTTAAAAAAGATAAATTTTTATTTTTATGCCCTCTTACTAGCATACCACATAGTACATGGTAAATATCCCTTTTCTTGGATCCATAAATGAACATGGTCTGCAAATATATATTTTTCAAGGAAATATTACTGTTCATTCATCA
Source organism: Dipodomys ordii (assembly GCF_000151885.1). Lineage (NCBI taxonomy): Eukaryota > Metazoa > Chordata > Mammalia > Rodentia > Heteromyidae > Dipodomys > Dipodomys ordii. The sequence goes on along the minus strand of NW_012267243.1, from coordinate 13,516,781 downwards.
TAACTTGCCATCTTCACCCTTCTTTCTTCTAGATTGACTTGGAAACATCTAACATTAGACCACAATGTAAGTTTTAAGTTCTTTCTTGAATATTCCAGGAGAGCATAGTCACATATTATTCCCCGGCCTTCAAAACAAGAAGTGTAACAAACACATTGACATTTCTTTTTTTTTTACCTTCCATAAACATCTCATAAAACAGTACATTTCATTGAGAAAAAAGCATCAAAAAGGCTTGAATTTATCTAAAGAGCATTCTATTTCCTTGTATTCCATAATGTAATATATAATATAATATAATATACCATATATAATAAAATATAATTACAGAATATAAATACATTCTAAAAGATAAGTGTAACAATGAGGAAACTTTTTTTTAATTTTATTTTATTTTATTTGTGAACATACTGTACAGAGGGGTTACAATTACATGGGCAGGATAATGCGTACATTTCTTACCAAGCATTGCAGCCTCCTCCTTTGGTTTACCCTTCACATCCCTTCCCAGCCTCCCCCCTCCCCCCCAATCCCAATCCTTCTCCTTCCCCCCTTCCCCCCCCCGCACCGATGTTGTAAAGCTCGTTTTGGACATGACAACTTGTACTAAATATGAAGACATGACCAACTTCTATGATCAGTGAACAGGACTGATCGTGAAGATACCAAATTTCTCTTCAAGTAACCTGTCATTTCAAGTTCTTGAAGGTTTTTCAAAGGTCTCTTCTACCATATTATCACCACTTTATTATGGAAGAGTATGCAAGGAAATATGTACAAAACTATGAATACAGATATTTTCAAATACACATACATTTATTTGGAATTGGTTGATTTGAGTTCAGCTTAGGCGATCAGATAATTTTTGAGCTGTTCTCCATCATCGTGGCTCAAGTTTGCTTGATGACGGCACAATCATCTTAACCTGAGTCACCTATATCTTTAAACTGTATCCTTTCCTTGAGGGTACCAGATACCTGAATTCCATGATACAATTTACTACATCCTTTAGGTGACAACCTTGACCTTCTCTGTCCCATCAGCATGCATGCCATGTTTTCTTATATGCTCTGTTCTAATCTCCTCCAGGTCCTCCCCACATGTCAATGTGGATAGCCTGGCACTGTGCTATAGCCTAGGCACCAAGTATGCCTTTGCATAAAGAAATCAACAAATCTTTCATATCAAAAGTTTCTTTCAAATAGCTACAAAATTTCATCTACAAAAATATCTCTAAGTTATTGTTTTGGATTCAAAATCTTCACTTGTGATTAAATATGTATTGTGACTAACAATTTTATTTTTCTAACAACTCAAAGCATGAGGTTTTGGAGACTTGGGGAGAATGCAAAACTTCAAAGCCTACTACTGCTTAATGCTGGAATGTAGGTAGGTCTAGAATTGTTTCATTCCTAAGTAGAGCATATCTGATGAAGGATTATTTACATGAAGCTGCAATTGCTCTGAGAGCTAAAAAATGGTCACAATAGAAAAAAGAACAAAACATCTAGTGTTGCTGCTTCTTTTTTTGTCAGTTGTGGAGCTTAAAGTCAAGGCCAGGATGCTGTCTCTGAGGTCTTTTGCTCAAGGCTAGTGCTCTAACACTGTGAGCCACAGTGCCACTTTCTTAAATGTTGCTTCTTGGAAATCCGTTTACATTTAAAGTAAGAGCATGAAAGAGAGTCAATAGGGTCAAAATGTGTATGTACATGTATGAAAGCAGAAATCCAAAGCTTGAGAAGTGGGGAAGGGAGAATGATTGAGATGGTAAAGTATCAAGATATATAATATGCACATATGAACAGGTCAAAATAAAGTTTCTTTGTACAATTAACTAATGCTAATTTTAAAAGTAGGAAAAATAAGAGCAAGACAGAAAGAGAGAGAGAACGGGAGAGAGAGAGAGAGAGAGAGGGCTAGAGAGACAGTGAATGAGATTTTAGGTAAAGACAATGTTTAAACATTAGGATTCAAGAGACCCTGACTTGAGAATATAGCAAAAAGGACCATGAAAGAAGTAAGCCATTCTCCCTTCCCTGAGGTGTTGTCTCAATCCACCACAGTCTCTGGCTCCATAGTCAGGGCGCTTACTGTGGGAAGCCCAATGATCAGAAATGAAACCAATAGGGCCCATGTGCTTGGTAGAGTCTAGAAGTACAAAGTAGCATCAAATGACCACTTGTGATTATAGAAGTGATTGCAGAAGACATGATGCCCAAAAGGGTAGTGGCATTGTCAGCTAAACAAGTGTGTTTGTGGTCATGCATAAAATAGACCCCAAGGACACACTTGGTTATGGTTAATGTTTAAAAGGTCATAGAAAAGCAAGCAGTGTCAGAAATCAGTAAAATTTGGATCTGGTATGAAATATTATTTGTGATTATGTCTTAGGCATTGTGCTGGCTATGAGGTATTGCTATTAAAGTATTTCCATCTCACTCCCAAATGGAATGTTCTAGAAAATCTTTTGTTACAGAAAAATTTAGAATGGTATCTCATAAAGCAAAAATATAAAAATGAAATGGGAAAATAAGACCAATAAGCATATGAAAAATGAAACTTTAATAACAGGCATCATTTTCCCTTGTCTAATTGGTAAAAATTTTAAGCACCAATAACATAATATTTTGACAAGTTGAAAGAGAGGTATAGGCTCATACAATGTTTGATTGAGGACTAAAGAAAGAAAGCTTTGCAGAAACTTAAAAATATACAGATAGATAGACAGACAGGCAGACAGAGCGATAGATGGCTATTTATATAGATAGAAAATTTAGATGTATACTTATTCTAGAAGTTTTACTTATCTTCACGTAGATTCATTTATAAACAAGACTTTGCTTTAGAGAACCTATTTATGGTGATAAACTAATAGCCTCCAGGAGAATTCTGGAAAAGTGTTGGAGTAAGAGGCACCAGAAATCTGTCTCCTCACTGTGTAATTGCTCTGGCAGAATTTGTCTCTTGTAATTAGTTTGGAAGTTTTGAATGTTTTCAAATTCTAGGAGAAGACTTGCACAGTACATGGTGGTGAAAGGTAACCCCTCACAGCTCTGCGCACAGTAGCACCCACCCACCTCCTATTCTCAGCCAAGGCGGGCAGCTGTACATGTATTCCTGCATCAGACTGTACCAAGTAGGCATTCACACTCAAGGCCCTGAGTTCAAGCCCCAAAATAAAAAAATAAAGTTCGTTTTTCAACATAACGACTTGTACATCTCATTGTTGCAATGGGTCTACCTGTATCCTTATTTAAACGGTTTGTTTTTGCCCTTCCCCTCCACAAATGACACCAACATCAAATACAGTGAAATCAGGGATTATACCGTGGGGGAGGGATATACGAAGCAACAAAGAAATCATCTTATAGGGAGATGGGAAGGGATGAGAAGGGGAAATAAAGGAGGAGGCAACAATGCTTGATAAGAAATGTACTCATTACCTTGCCCATGTAATTGTAACCCCTCTGTGTGGTATTTTCACAATAAAAAATTAAAATAAATAAATGAAAGGCAAATCTTTATAAACGAAAACAAGATTATGACACAGGAATAGTACAATAATTATTTACCCCAAAACTTATGTAAGTATTCAGATGGAAAGGACCCTTATATACAACATACCCCCCCACACACACTTTTTAAGTAATATCTTCATTGATAGGTAGCCATTAGTCAGAAATGATGGGGTTATAGCAAAGGAAATCTAAAGTCAAGAAAGACAACACACGGTCTCTGAAATAAAACATCATTGTAACTAAACCTTCCTGGGTAAGAATCCTGAAAGAGATAACATTATTCATAAACTGTTTTGTTGAATGGCAACTTGTTTGTACAACTACCTGAAGATAATTTTAAAATAAAAACAAAACCAAAACTCTTCCTAACTCACAGGTGAGGAGCCTCTCTGAAGATGATCATGGTAGACACCAAGCCCAAGACTATACACGGAATGTCATGAGTTATTTGTTTCTTAGGGTTTTTAAAATTTGTTTTGCTTGCTCTTTTTTTTTTTTGGTCTCCTATCTACACAACCATTAACAAAAGAACTGAAGTGGTTTACCAATAGATTCTGCAAAGAATAGATGTTTAACTTACCCAGGCCCATAAACCATGCCAGTTGATTAGACCTCCATGCACCTGGAGAGTGTTCGTTCCCCTGGGTTGGCTTTGGAGAACCGAATGCAGAAAACCCTTCTCGCATCAAATAAAAACATGTGCCAGAACCAAAGTCATTCTCATTTTTGCCCTAGATTTGATCCACTTTCAGTCCAATGAAAGTGTATACCTTTCCTAATAAATATTTCCATCACTTTTACTACTTTGTGTTACTGAATTCTTGTTTTGCTGGACACAGGGTGGACGAAAATTGTTCTTCCACACTACTCACATTCCATTCTCTCGTTCTAGCTAATTTTTTGTTTGTTTTGCTTACTTTGCTTTTTCTTTTGCAAAAAGTTTTGAGCTTTGTGAAGCTCTGTGTAAATATCAAATATTAAACACTAATTACAAGCTTAGAAACTGAGTTTCTGTTGAAAGCAGGGATGGTAACTGTGCTATCAGCTCAGGGCTTAACAACAAAATGCCTCAGTGAAATAAGCTGAGCTTCTAAAGAAAAACAGCTTTTAGCATCTCAGCCTTCACAAGGGTTCCCAGAAGTTCCATAATAAGAATAGACAAATGCACTAGGAGCTGGTGGGTTGGTTATACCTGTAATCATACCTACACAGGAGACTGACATCTGAGGAACTTGGTACAAAGCTAGCCAGGACAGAAATGTCTGTGAGACCCTTGTCTCCAATTAACCAGCAAAAATCCAGAAGTGGTGTCGCGTCCGTCTCGACCAGCAAGAAAGATGCAACACCGAGCTCTTCTCTCTGCAGTTTATTCAGAACCTTTGAGCATTCTTCTGACCCCGTGGAGAATCCCACACAACCTTAAGTACCCGCTGGGTAACCAACCCTGATATGCCACGTGGGAGCCACCAATAGGTCCAGGTATGCGGAAGCAAGCCAGATTCTATGCCTTAGCCAAATAAGGAGTTGTTTACCACAGAGAGCGCTCACCATCGGGGAAGGCGGAGGGTGGAAGCCGGCGCCATCTTTAAGGTGCGGCTGCACGCAGCTCTCTACAAAGTGGAAGTGTGGTTCAAGTGATAGAGTAAACCTTGAGTGAAAAAGCAAAGTAAGAGTATGAGGCCCTAAGTTCAATTTTTTATTATTACTATTATAATTATTTACAGATAGAATTGTAAAACCCAAATACATTGTGTATTTCTGAGCATAGTCCCCGCTCATCTCCTAGTCAGAACTGGGCAGAGGAGATCATATGGCTAAAAATCAGTCAGCTGACTTCCGGCACATGCTCCCTCAGGCTTTGGCAACCAACTTCCCCAAGTCGCATGTTCTATATTCCTCTAACCTCTTTAAAATCTACCTCCCATCCTCTTGACTTCCATCAGGGAAGTCAAAAGAATTTTGCCCATCTAGGAAAACAAAAAAATCCTAAAACAACAACAACAACAAAACTCTACATGCCTATGTGGTCAAGAAAGACTGCAAGTGTTACAGATTCAGTTGCATAAGGATGAACTGGAGTTTTGGACCCCGAGCCTAAACTCTCCAGCTTCCTCATGCCATGTAGCATCTCTCATGGGAGATGGGGACAGATAAAGAAAGTTAGAAAGCTAAAAAATATCTTTGAAGACTTTAGTCCTTAAATAAAAAAATGTTAGGTAGCATAGAGTCATTAAATGGTCACAAAAGACCACAGGTTTCTCAGACAAAGCACCGTATTATAACAAAAATTTGTTGTAGACTGGACTTTCTCTCAGGCAATACCTGTAAAGCGAATGCTATCATTCACTCTCTATAGATGAGTTCCACTTTTCAATCTATTGAAAGTATATTTGTAATAGGTACTTAAACTGCTTTTGTTGCCATGGATTAACTAAAAGCAGAGAAAGGGTTGGCATCTCTGCCTCCATTTTGTATTTACTTTGCTCTGAACCATTCTCTCTAGTCTCTTTGCATTCACCTTGGGTTCCAGGAAAGTCAGGATTGATCGATAACATCTTTATGACATTGAACTGAAACTATCCCGAAGGCACAGCAAAGCCTTGCAGGACAGACCATCCTCAAATAATGACAATTACCTATAATGATCAGGCTGCACCCTGGAGCAGTGGGGAGCATCATGGGAACTGCATTGCTCCCCTCCAGTGATGACAGCGATAACAACTTCTCAGAAAAGAGAGAACCAAAACCAGATCATGACCAACCAGGTTACAACTAAAACTGACACTATAACTATACATACTTCTGATTCCTCCCCCTAACTCTTCCTCCATTTAAATCTAATACTATTATCTGTACCCAAATATGGCCAAAGGTGAAGTGCTGTTCTCCCATGGTATCAGGCCTCATAATAAAATTCCTTTCTTTGCTCTTGATCATATTTCATTATCTGGGTCAGGTGGCTGGACCATCATAGTCTTTCCTAATAGACTTTCCTCTCACTTTTTACTGTGTTCCTGGTATGACTCTAGTAAAAGTCTGGCAATTGTCCCTATATGCCAAATAAGAAAAAAAATAGCAAAGGGCAGAGAAAGATTTATTGCATAGTACAGGCAGCCATGGAAAGACAGCATTGAAGCTCATCATCAGTCATCTTTCCAGGGTACAGATAAGCTATGAGAATTGAGAGTCAAAGGGAAAGCTATGAATAATTATTAAACAGTTACAGTCACAGTGTGGCCTGCTTGACCTTTATGTCAGTCCTGTTTTGCGTGGATCTACAGAGAAGTTGCTATGGCTGGTCCTGGGGAAGCTATGACGTTCCCTTCCTTTGGGGCATTTTCCTCCATGCTTTCTTGTAAACATGTTTTTGATAAGTACTTCAGAGGTGACTGGAAAGTGAATGGCTTAGAGATACAAAATGGCGACAGAAATGTCAAGCATTTTCCTAGTTATAGTGAATTCCTGGACCCAAATAAGAAGTCTGTGCTTTGAAGCACCTGGTTACAGAAATGTAGACAATGTGGAGTCAGATTTTTAAAGAAGTTTATAGAGAATAGTGGAAGAAGGAATAATTAAAATGTCCTTTCCACAGATGACCACCTGTATGCCTAGGAAGTACTTCTAAATTAATTTTAGTGCCAAGCCCAAGATCCTGTACAGTAAAATGAGAAGTCTAAGCCTGTATAAGAAGGTCTATTGTGATTTCCAGAAGACACCCTGAGGAGGAGAGGTGGTAGGGGAGGAGGGAGAGGGCTGCCACCTCCTCTTCATTAAACAAAGACAGCTTGATCATCTTACCTTACAATCTGAAAGCTTACTTTACAATACAAAGGGGAAGATCTTGATCCCTGTGTCAAAACCTCCCATGATTCACTATTTGGAACCTCTCTTGTCAAATGCAATTTCAGGGCTTTGTCTGTAACATAAAACAAAATCTTGCCTTTGGGGCTGATGAGAATTGTATTCTCTCTTCCACTGGATTTAACTGAACTAGCAAAGAAAAGGAATTGTCAGGACGGCTTGGGTCACCTGCTTTCAAGGTCAAACGTTTGGCAGAGCGGGGTCCAAAACGTCTTATTTCTCCAACTCTGAGGGTGATGAAAGGGAGGAGCTGGGCAGCCCTGGGACTTCGCCATTGGTTGTCCTTTGACCTCTACCTCCTTCCTGACCCTTGCCCTCCTCACCCGGCCCCATCGTCCTCACGTCCCTGCCCACCACCAGCAAGCTTCCTCCACTCCTATCACATTTTCACTTCCCAGCCTTGGGTATCATCCTACCTGGGATGTCTTCCCAGAAGAACAGCCCTTCCCGACTTGCTCTACCCCTGCCTGGAACCGGGATTCACCTGTCAGCCACCTGTGAGCCAGCCAAGGCGCCCAGGCTCTGAGGTCACTTCCTCATCCGTGAGCTCACTTCCTGAACCGCCCTGGTCCCGCCTCCCTCGGACAGTGAGAGGTTCCCCGGGCTCTGAGGTCACTTCCGCACCCGCTGCGGCCCCACCTCCCTCGGACAGTGAGAGGCTCCCCGGGCTCTGAGGTCACTTCCGCACCCGCTGCGGTCCCGCCTCCCGCCTTCCGCCCCAGCATAGTCCCCTCCTCTCCTTCTCCTTCCTCTCCGTCTCCGCGCGGCGCCATCTTGTGTCGGCCCACAGTTTGGTCTCCACCCCCCATAAGCTCTTTTCTGCCTGAGCCGTGTGGCGGTTTCCTGGCTGGAGAAGCCCACGGGGGTACGTCTTACTCCCGCTGTGCCTGGAGCTCCCCCTCGCCACAGGGCCCCGAGTTCCCGCTCAGTGCAGAGAGTGGCTGAGCCAGCAGGCCACCAGTGCACAGCTCAGGGGAGGAGGCCTGGAGGGGCCCCACACTATAAGACCCAACTTCCTCGAAGACGCCGCTGGACTCCTCTTTGGGTCTGAAGGACTCACCCTCGCCTCATAACCCCAGGTGCATCCAGAAAGAATCTGCCCCCGGGTGAAGCATTCTACTTGGGGCTTGGCCATGAGCCCCCACCTCCCTGCGTTTCCACATCTCCAGGCCACAGTTGCAGGCCTAACCACAAGTCCGCACCGCCCCCACTTCGGAAGCACGACCCGAGTCACTTGCTCCCCTGCCCGCCCCATGTAAGCTTATCCCCAGCCTCATTCCTGCACCTAGCCTCCATTCCATTGAGAAAGTCGCTGCCCTTGCTCTGCTTCAATATACAGTCTTCGCCTGTTGAGATGGAATCTGGCCTGCTTGTTCTCCTCCATTCTCCTAACAGGGTCCCTCTCTTGATGAAATCTTGCCATTTTCCTCCACTGTCAAATAAACTTACTCTGTTTGGCTTAAATTCCTAGAGAGTATCACTTGGAGCTTTTGAATACTTTTAAGAACAATCCCTGATAAGCGAACTGATTGCTGAAGAAAGTGCTAATATCACAGTCAATTTAACTTGGCATCCATAACCTTTTTATTTTTATTTCTCTCAAATCTTCATTTAGTAGGCAGCAAAGCTTTGGGTAAGGCTCTGAGACCACTAGCTTCCACATAGTTCTGATTTATAATAAGTATTCACAGTCACAGCTCCCTAATTTATCCAGTAAAAAAAAAAAAATCCAACTGCCAACAAATAAAATGTCCCTTTGCTACATTCTATCAACAGGTACATTTAAAAAATTGGATTGTTTTTCTTTCCAGTCCAGACAGCATTATCCTTTCAGATTTAGAGCAGACCCCTGATGGACAACTGGACTTGTGACAAGCAAATTACAGGGCTAGTTTACCCAGGAATTGTGTCTCCCTGGCTCTCTCTGAAGCCAAAGCCTCATTGGCAGCAGGGAGCACTAATTGCTCCTATGCAGCAGTGACCTTTTCAACTGGACAGAGGCTCAGATCCAGTTCCACATTGATGTCTCTCTTCTTTAATTATAGTGTGCTGGCAGGCAAAGGAGCACCCAATGTCACTGAAGACAGTACTATCTTGTGTCTGCACCCATCTTACTGTGCTTCTCAGAGAAAGAGCTGAGAAACAGAGGTATCTAGTTCACTCATTTTCTTTTAACTTTTGTATTTCTACAGGAGTTAAAGCCACTATGACCGAGAGATCATTCAAAAGGTAAATGGAAGCTGCTGGTTGGGTGACTCACATTTATGATCCTAACTTCAGGAAGCTAAGATCCAACGATCATGATTTGAAGCCAGCCCTGGCAGAAAAGTCCATCAATCTCTTATCTCCCATTAATGAGCAAAGAACTGGAAGTGAAGATGTGGCTCAAGTAGTAGAGTGCCAGTATTGAGCAAAAAGCCAAGCAAGAATGTAAGACCCTGAGTTTAGACACCAGTACTGGCACACACATACTCACACACACACACACAAACATGCACATACACATATAGGTAAATGGACACAAATGCATCATGCAGATTAGTTAGCAGGGAAAATAGAGAAGCAGAAAGATCTTCCTCTTTCTGTAAGGAGCGACTTATAATAGGCTTTTACTCAGCCCTACAAATTAAATAGAAATCCCTCAACTTTGTATCTGTGCCCTTGTATCTAAGCCATTTTCGGTTGCAGTCAACTTTGCAATCACCTCTGGCTCCAAGAAAGTCCAGATTCCCTGATAAGCACCTTGTGTGGAAGGCAACTGCCCTTCAAACAGACAATGCCATCTTATTGTCTTAAAGGAAACAGCCAGAAACTCCCCCAACACCTTGTTCCTGTTATATTTCAATAGCAGAATGGTAACTGCTCTGAAATTCCTTCAAGGATGAAGACAGATAATGCTCAATCAGACCATACTTGGGACTTGGGACTATTTTAACTATGCATACTTTTCTCACTCTTGGACCCACTCCAATTCTCCCTATTTAACCTGAGGCCAATATCTGTACCTCCAAAGACACCTGAAGAGGTAATGAAGTTCTGTCTTCCTGGGGCTGCCATGTCACTGTGTCTATTTGACATATGGGGTTGAATGGCCAGACCTAACACAGGACTCCTGGGCTTTGAACCTGGCACCACCTTACTATTAAACCTTCCAACTTTAGAGTTTCAGTTGAGGCTTGTATTTGTTTTTATGGCTGCCTCCTATTTGATAGCATCTTAGCTAACAATCTATATCCATTAGCTCGATACTTACTGTGTATGTAAATCCACTTCAATATCTACCTAATGCAGATAAAACAGTACCCAAGATGCCAACAAAAGTCTCCAGGAAGAGAAGCAGATTGTCAGAACTTTACGAAGGATTTGGCAGGACCAGAATGAGCTTGGTATGAGTAAGAAGAAAATAATGGAGGTGAGATATTACTTGAACTGATCTCAGAGTCCTGTGGTAATGTCTGAGAATTAGAATAAGTGAATGCAGAGTCAACATTTGTGGAAGACAGGAACAGGTCAGCAGAGTGACGATCATCACATGCAATGTCTGTCTTCACGCAGGTGTTTCAGTTCACCTAGCCACTGCTTCGAGCTGGTATCCACCCAGGAATTCCAGTTCGTCTCTCCACTGCCATGAGCAGGTATCCAAAACTAAACTTTCCAAGAGAATGGCGAAGAGGAGAGGAGACTAAATGATCATCATCCAACCAAATGGTGATGGGAAATGAATGAACATTTACTAATGGAAGAGAAGAAAATATGCCAAAAGGAGAAAAAGAATCTAAGAAAATGCTGTGTGTGTGTGTGTGTGTGATGATAGTGATGATAAAAGTTCTAGAACAGAGCACGTGATCTAGCTTACATCTCTCACTGGTTTCCAACATCAGTTTTGTTTTGTGATTTTTTTAATTTTAATTTTTGCCAGTACTGGGGCTTGAACTCAGAATCTTTTGTTCTTGACTATCTTTTTCACTTAAGGTTGGTACTCTACCACTTAAGCCATACCTCTGTAACTGGAGAGTGGTTTCAGAGATGAAGATACAAAATTCTTGGTGTCTCCAGCAAAGAATTGAATAAACACACACACACACACACACACACACACACACACACACACACACACACACACTGTGGCAAAAGAAGGAGTTTCATAGAGAGAGATACAGAGAGACCAAGAATAAACTGTCCAACTAGACAGCTTAAAAGCAAACATGTGATTAATAGTTTGTTCTCTAAAATCTGGGGACTGTGGAAGAAACTCATGGTAATGATAGTGAGCTGGTCTTAGGGAACTGAAGGATCATGACTTGGCAGTATATGGATGAGATACAACCCATGTGCGTAAAGTCTTACCTAGGCATCTGTTGGGCAAGGAATAGCTAAGGACTCAAGGAGTTCCTTTGCACATGTGCCCAGAGTTTCTGAATGCAGAAGTCCTAAAGGCAGATTACCCCCAAGGAGGCTTGTCCAGGAAAGGTACCAGGGACGAGATCAGATTCATGGTATTGCCTGGGGTGTGACTGGGAGAGAGGGGTCCATCTCAGCACTCTGTCTATAGCTAACCTGACTTACCTCCGGTTTGGGCCTTTTGGCTTGCTAATTGCAGATAAGAGTCTCTGATTTTCCTGCCCACCTGGCTTCAAACCATAATCTTCAGATCTCAGCCTCCTGAGCAGTTAAGATTACAGGTGTGAGCCATTGGCTCCCAGCTCTTTATGCTGTGGCTTTCTATTAAAGCCTGAAACATCAAATACGTGGACCCCACCCTTCCCACATAACCCATTCAATCCTTCCCATCCTTTTGGGATTCTACTGTCTCTAAAGATACAGAAAATATATTCAGTCTATCAACATGCTACATACTGCCTAGCTACAATCAATCCTCTGCCCAAGAACTGCCAAAAAGAAAACAATGGACATTTTAAAAATAAATTCTGCTCCAAAAAGAGTGACTATATTTTGAGAATTAATAAGCATGAATGCCACTTACTTAAGATATGGTTCTAGGCTGGTGGTTTGCATAAAGGAAGGTGTCACGTATGTGTGGCAGAGGAAGGAAGGAGCAGGAAAACCCTCTTCCATGTTTAGATCATAAATAGAGTCTGGATCAGTCTGGCTCTCTTTCCAGCATCTCCTCCTATGAACTGTCCAATTTTCTTTTTCCTCCATGGGAACAATATTTGAGTTCCAACGACCACTGTCATTGCAATATGAACTCATTGCTGGTGTATGTACTTAAGCAAAAATCCTCTGAGATTTAAGAGTCTTATTTCCTAATCCCTGTAGGGCACTTCCTGCTGACATCAACTAGCCACAACCTGATGATAGAATGAGGCTCTTAATAGACTTTTCACGAAGAAAAGCAAAGCAAAGCTATTTTCCTTGTGGAATTCTAGGAATAATCCAGTAAAATCCATCCTCAGAGACAAATTGGGTGGCTACTATGGTACTTTGTAATGTGATGATGCTGTTTTAAGGGAAACAGTAACATTTCCATAATTTTTCAACCGTGTCACTGAAATGGGTTCTTGAACTACTAAACTAAACATTAATTCTGTTGTCTTCATATAAAAAGGAATATAGTATGGTCTGTTCTCACTCTAAACCTCCCTTCTGACTTCAGAGGGAGATTGCCCTGAGTAAAGATGACAGGATACAATTCCAGGTGGACTGAGTGACTGCCTGTCATTTTTATTACTTAGGTCTGAATATGTTTTCCAGCCATACAAACCCCAAGGGACCATATGGTGCCTAACATTTCCATCTGCAGTACAGTTTGGATCTTTGCCCTCTGACTTCCCAAGGGACCAAGGTTACATACCTGCTCTCAATTACCTCAGTATCATTTCTGGGCCTTACATTACTGACCAATGAATACATTTTCCAGCTGTGGAAAACACAAGCATACTTCTAGACTGAAAAAGAAGGAACACAGAAGTTCAAATAAAACAAATAGATAATTTTAAAAAAAACAACCAAAATAATAAACCTAATCTTTACCAAGACCGATTATTTATCTATACAATCAAAATTCACTGTATAAATCTCTGTGGTGCCAATTTCAATTTTTTCATTGAGATGGCGATCAGTTAACGACAAGATTTGGATAGGTATAGCTAAGCTTGAGGTCAAGAGCTAATAATCGCTGTTCAAAACTAGCCAAGGCAGTAAAGTCTAAGACCACCAAAAAGCTAGAACTATTGGTGTGGCTCAAGAGGTGGAGCACCAACCTTGAGTGAAGAAAGCTAAGCCAAAACTTGAGGCCCTGAGTTCTAGCTCCTGTATTGGCACTAAAATAAAATAAAATAAAGAGAAAGGGAAAAACGAGGTGGAATGATTAGAAAATAGTAGTGTGATGAATTTTAGCCATCTTCTAAAATTCTGGCTCTTTCAAAATAAAATATTTCACACTTACATTTTTATGACACCAAGTACTTTGATTCTTGGATAGTCCATACACAATCAGTAGTTTATTTGCATATATGAAAACAATGATAAAATTTGCTGAAATTGTGTTAAGAAAGGGAGAATGCAATAAGGGAAGAGTGACCGAGGGGGTGTAATTGATAGGAATAAGTGTGTGTATGAATGCAGATGTTATTATAAATCCCTCCTTGTAAAATAATGTATGCTAATAAAAAATAATGAAAAAGGTGCACGTCAGTAGCTAGAATTTTGACTTTGTTTGCTTGAATTATTCTCACTAAGGAAATTTAAAAACAGAAAATACAATAATTCATTTGTTTTTTGTTGAAATAGGTAAACTATATAAAGGCTGCTTTGCTATGAGTTTTCAGAGACAGTGGCTACCAAAAATCACCAGAAAAACCAGGAGGAAACCACAGCATCTTTTTTTTTTCCTAACATTGATTTGTTTCTTCATCTTTATGTACTCAAAGAAACATGACAGAGAAACAAATGTCCTTCTATTGTTTACATTGGAGGTTTACAGAGAGAGCAATCAGCAGATTTTCTGTAAGATCCATCTACCTGTCACTGTGTTTTATTGGCTATGGCTGCAGCTGAATCAAAGGAGGAGGAGTGGGGAGGGGGAGGGGGAGAGGGAGAGTGACAAAGATAGTTATAAAAATAGAAAAAGGCGGGGAAACCTCTGGAGTGTACGACTGGGCCAAACACAGCTGTGAGCAATATTTCCTGTTTTTATAAAGTGTGAGCAGGCACTCCTGCCACATCAGAAACAAATTAAGCGAGTTTCGTGTTTTGGTATTGGATTCAGATGGAATTCACAATGGTGTTTATCAAGCACATTCTGCATGGTGCACCACTGAGGGTATGCTACATAGCAATTAGGGAAGCTCAGCCGTTGCCCACTTCATACACACACAATCTAGCATCAATCAGCCAGTCAGCTTGCTTCAATCACAGATAAAAGCCCAAACCCAACTTGCCTTTAAATAATCCTTAAAAAATATATAATCTAAGATCCCTTGCTTTCTCTCTGCCACAATAATGTGGATTGATTTCTGTGTGCTCTTCTGTGGTGGGTGTTCCCTTACTTTGATGTATTCCTGCAATCTAGCTCTTTTTTATGAAAAATATTCCTTACCATTTAGACAATGCTATCTTCATGACCATAATTATATCTTAGATTTAGATACTACAGCAGAAAACTGATATGGAAGCCCAAAATGTTGTTCGACAGTGATTCATAAAATATTTGTGGTTGATTACTTAGTGGCTTCAAAGAAATATGATTATTTTATCTTCTTTTCTGGTTTCTGTGGGTCATGCATTAGACTGGGTAGTTCTAATGCAAAGTCTGTCTGTGGTAGATTTGGATCAGTAGAGCTTGACAGCTTGAAAGCTTCCCTCCTCCTCCTCCTCCTCCTTGTTTTCCTCTTCTACTTCCTCCTCTCCTTTTTCTCATCCTTCATCCTTCCTCATTCTTCTCTTCTCTCTTTTCCTTCTTCATCCTTCCTCTGTCTCTTTCTCTCTCTGTCTTGCTCTCTTTATCTTTACAAATTAATGCTTTTCCACAGGATGAATATTTCTTATAGTCAGAAAATGTAGAGTGAGTATTCTAACTAGCAATGAAGAATTCAAATTGTATGTTATTACCCTGCTTTTGAATTGACATAGGCTCATCTCTACCATATTTTGTATATATACACACATATACATATATTTATATAGAAGGAGAGAAAGGAAAAATGTCTAGAGCTTACCATTTTTTAACGATTCAGTGGTTGTCTCTTCACAAAGTTTTTTTTAAAACACACTTTTAAAAAGTCACGTATTTTTATGTTGTAAATGATTTGTTTCAGAAACGACTAAAGCGTACTGAGTGATGAACAGAGCAGGGTAAGTCTATATATTTTTACCGTTGAATCTTAGGAAGCCAAAGGAGGGGTTTATCCCAGTGAGGCTGGGAGACAGTGATACAACAAGCACATGACTAGCACCAAATCCAGGAAATGGCAGAGGGAAAGTGCTCTGGCCAAGGCAGGGTGCAGGCCTGCTTCCTACTGGATCTATCACTGGCTGCCTGTCCACAGACAAGCATGACCTAAAGCATAACCTTCCCTGTCCACACATCCCACAGGATTTAAACAGTGACAGCATCTTTAGTCTGGCAACAGTGCTCCAAAGTTCAAACCTTCCTAACCCTATTGACACTATGACGGATACGGTCAGATTTGCCCCTGGAGTTGCCATCAGAAAACATCGTGGCAGAATCAAACTATCCTTTTGGAATGACTCTTGTTATAACTCTCTAACACTGTGAAGAGGTTATTAAGTTCATGCTTGGATTTCTAAATAGTTCTTCTTCCCTCTTTGCCATTTACTTTACTTCTACTTGACAATATCTCTGGAGTCTTCTTCTCCAAACTTAGAAAACTCTCCCAGCTTGGATCTGTCTTCTCTGCATCACCTACCCTGTCCCCTCCATTGAAACACTGTGGTAATGCCACGCCTCTTCCTCCCAAGCCACAACCACCACATGGATGACATTAGAATGTTTTTCCGTGTGAGCATCCAAAGTTCGTATTTCTTTCCTTCAAAGAACTCCCCAGTCCTCTTTGCACCTTCCATTATTCAGGGTCCATAATTCAAACCCTTAATGGGGAGGGGTGGGGGACGAAGGCAGCATGTTTCAGACTGTAAATCATGCCTTCGCTAGAGCTGCACTGCAGGCGGATCTGATGCCGTGGCCTGGGCTCAGAACGCAGCTCCCTGGAAGCAGCAAGCATTGATAGTGTGGGAACCACACTTGAAGTAGCCAGGGCCTGTTTTTAAATGACCATTTTCAGTTGTTGAGAGTCTAAAATATCTGTTTTACTAAATTACTTGTTTGGAACTCTTTCCAGTTCTCATTAGATTTTCTAATGCACGAGGTAAACAAGCAGGAGATCCAGTGACCTCACTCAATAAAAGCAACATTGAAGAGCTGGAGGCTTCAGTGGTAGTGTCAGCTTTGCAAGCACAAAACCCTGAGTTCAAATTGTATTACTAGGGGGAGGAAAAAAAACCCAGGCATCAGTGGCTCATACATAGAATCCTGTCCATTCAGGAGACAGCTGGAGGATCCTGCCTGGGCAGAAAAGTCTTCTAGACGCCACTTCTAAAACAGCTAGCAAAACTCAGTCTGTAGAGCTGTGGCTCAAGCAGTAGATCACCATTCAAGTAAGGGTGGGCAGTGAGCATGCATGAGGCCTTGAGTTCAAACACCAGTAATACAAAAAAAAAAAAAGCAAGCTTCTCCATCAGTAACAGGAGCGAGAAGGTGATAGACAAGGCCAGGTGGTGACTTGCAGGTGAAGTTGAGAGACCAAGGGATGGAAGGCCATTCCCTGAAGTTCCTGATCACTGCCAAACTGGCCTGCTCTGTTGCTTTCTTCCTGTGTGCCCCCCTCATCCTGAACTTCACATGAACTTCACACCTTGGATGAGTCCCTGCCTACCAATATCAGCCAAAAGGTGAGCTATTGGCTCATGTTCGAGCAGAGCTAGGAAACGTGGCTTGAGCACTGGAACGAACTGGATGGAAGTTATGGGTTGCAGGAAATGTGGGTAGTTCTACCTGGCAGGCAGGGAGCCAGGACACAGACAGGATTATCCAGAAAGAAATACCTGTAATAAAACCTGAAAACCACCTGACCCAGAACTGGCCACATTTCTGATTTGCCTCAGGGATAGGCTGTTGGTACTTTTACTTCTTTGAAAATGAACTCTACTTGGGTGAGCACAAGATGTGTACTTAAGTCTCTATGGGCTGTTAAGGTGTGTTTATTTAGGTTTTATTTAATCCCAGATTAGGTCATTTCCCTTTTGAAATCTTACTTTGGCAGGGAGAGAGAGCCTTTATCTGATGGCTGTTAAGAGCACAGGTGTAAAGAGAACTTAGTTTAGAAAAAAAAAAAAAAACTTACAAAGACTATTGAATTTTCAAATTAAACAATGGGAACTTTCTAACCTGACTAAGGAGAAACCCTAGATATTCAAAACCAAGATCTAAAGTTGTTGGGGTTTCTCTGATCTTTGTACAATGGAAAGAAAGAAAGAGAGAGAGAAAAAGAGAGAAAGAAAAAGAAAGAAAGAAAGAGAGAGAGAAAGAGAGAAAGAAAGAGAAAAAGAAAGAATGAAAAAGAAATAAAGAAAGAAAGAAAAAGGAAAGAAAGAAAGAAAGAACCCTCTCATTTCTAAGCCACTGGAGTGTAAACAGAACAGAGCTGCTGAGCACATTTCTCTCCCACACCCCTCTTTGGAGCTCCCTCCACTTGCCCTTGCTTAGAGGAGATTAATGGATTTCAACGGCCTTGGGAGGTGGTAGCTCTGTCCTTTATTTGCCTTCTCTGTGTGGTTATACAGTGTTCTGAAAACATAACCCAGCCTTGCCAGAAAAAAAAAAAAGAAAAAGAAAAAGACCCACCCCACTCCACAAGGATTCTGCTGCCCAGAGCTCTGTCTCTCCCCATTTTCCTTGAGATTCACACAAGAGAAGTATTCTCTAAAGCAAGCCTGATTGAATAACTTGTGGCTCAGAGCCCACAATAAAATCATGGTGGCCGTCGACACACATTAAAACATTAATCCTTTCCAAGTCGAGCCTGACGAGAACAAGCCTAATTGCAGTAATGACCTGAAGTGCAAACGGTGCCCCGCATTGATCGCCCAGGCCCTGGCAGGAAGCAGTGCATGAACTCTGGCACTGTGTGTGCACTTACCTAACTCTCTATGATAATGAGCTCCCGCGTCAGCATGCCGGCTGCCTGAGGTGACTGAGTCTCACTAAAGGCCTAAGAGATAAAATAATTGTTTTGAAGCACTTCTCAAGGACAAAACATTAAAAAAAAATTAATGACTGCCAGTCTCTCATTTCTTTTCTCTCTGTCTCTGTCTCTCTCTTTCTCTCTTTCTCTCTCTCTCTCTCTCTCTCTCTCTCGTGTGTGTGTCTGTGTGAGTGTGTGTGTGAATGTGCGTGTGCGCGCACTAGTACTGGGGGGGGCTCTTCAATTCCAAACCTGATGCTCTCTCTTAGCTTTTTGCTCAAGGCTGATGCTGTACCATTTGAACCACACCTCTACTTCCAGCTCTTTTTTTTTCTGGTTAATTGGAAATAAGAATTTCACACATTTGCCTGCTCTAGTTAGTTTTTAACAGTGATCCTTGGGTCCAGCCTCCTGAGCAACTAGATGGAGTGAGCCGCCAGCTCTTGTCTCCCCTGTACCTTGCTTTTTTAGCTGTTAGATTTTTAGCTGGTTAGAGTCCATATTTTAATTTTTATTCACCAGGCAGTATATATTTGTGTAAGTACTATCGTCACTTATGTTGTAAGATTTCACTTTGATAACCTGAAAATATATTTTCAAAAAGTGTTAGCAGAAATGACATCAAGCCCATGACGGACAAAAACACACCGCCAGCAGGAAGGCCAGTTACTATGGTTTGAGGGTTCACCTTGTATCCTTCGCTTTCTGCCTTTCCCACCCTTTCCCTGGCCTTTAAAGGAGATAAATTTCTGTATTCCAAATCAGTGCCTGTACCCATAGGAAAATCAACAAGTAGTGTCTATACCCATGGGAAAATGAACAAGTGAGTAGATAAAATGGAAAGAAAATAAAAATACTCATTTCCTTTTTCTGGTTGGCATTGATCTCGATGTCCAGTTCTAAGGATAGAACTCCTGTTTTGTTTATCTGCACTAAGGTGTCCGTGCAAGTTAGGTGCCACTTCCCGACAATTGTTATCCTAGCTACCCAGAAAGCTGAGATCTGGAGGGTGAAAGTTTGAAACCAACCTGTGTAAGAAAGTTTGGGAGATCCCATCTCCAAAATAATCAACTAAGGATTAAGCTGAAAGAATGGTTCAAGTAGTAAAGTGAAGTGGAGCAAGTTTGAGGCCCTACATTCCACTCCCAGTACTACTACTACTAAAAAAAAAAAAAAAAAAAGACACACCCACTTGCACACCAAGTCACACTCTATTCTCTTATCTCAGTAGTTACATTTTATTTTATTCACAGTAATGACTGCTATTATTGCTTTGTTTATTTATACAAAATACAATTTTCTGGCAATCAGGCACTTTGGAATCTTATTCACCCCTATACCCCAGCACCTGACACGGTGTCTGGCTCAATGTTGATCAGAAACTTTGCTACACAGTAGTTGCTATCTGGTCAGATCACTTGATTCTGTCTCTGCCCCCACCCCGCCCTCCCCTTGGCCTCTTCATGCCTGCGTGCTGCCGCCACCTCTAAACACCCAGCATGTGTGAGAAAGTTTGACAAGAAGTTGGAATTGAGTGCTGCAATATCTGATAGTAGAGCACATTACATCGGCTTAATTAAAAATGTAAAAAAGAATTACATGAAATTATTAAATCGTGTTGGTCATGAATGGCTTACTCCAGTGAGCCTACTCAGAGGCTGAGATCTGAGAACCAAGGTTCAAAACCAGCTCTGGCAGCAAAGTCTGTAGGGCTCTCAACTCCAATTAACTCCTGAAAAGCCAGAAGTTGAGCTGTTGCTCAAGTGTTAGAAGCCCTGAGTGGAAGAGCTAAGGGAGAATACCCAGGAGAGGCGCACACATAGAATATCAAATCACACCCGAAAATTATTTGAAAGTAAAACTTAAGGTTTTTTATTTGAAGATTTTTATGCTTACTATAAGTATTAGTTTTCAGTATCATTAATTTATTATCTGGATCATTATTCAACATCATTAATTTATCATCTTGATCATGATGAAAGTTGTCTAACATACTTAAAAGAAGTTGAGAATAAGTCAATAAAAACACATAGATACAAGTCATATTTAACAAATATTAATGCTGTGCCAGATTTTGTAATTTAAAAGTAGGACATGTTCATCATTGAAATTAATAAAAGGATTTTTGCTCACTAAAATCAATCATTTGAACAGACTGCCACACAAAAACTGGAAGGAGTTTTACTGAATGGTTTTTAAATGTTACTGACTCAAATCAATACAGTTTCCTTGGAAATAAAGTAAATTTAGGAGAGACAGAGAAAGATGGCAGAGGTTCAACAAGGGGCCAACAGAGCTCTATCTGAGAATCCGGAGGTCCCGCTGAATAATTCACACCTAGAGGGTCACACCAAGACCCACTCACACTCCAGCTCACTTGTAGAGATTCCCAGTGAAAGGAAACAGCCAGCTCCTTCCTGCTGGGCCACACAAAGGAAAACCCCTCTCCTATTCAGCTAGGGTGGGAGGAGGGGCACAAAGACTCCAAGATGGTGAGGCAGAAATTGTTTCTGCCCATTCAAACAAACTGATTTGAGAATCCAACTCAGCCACAAGGAAAACCGCGTTGCCCCATTCATAAGGAAATTAATGACTTGGGAAAAAAAATCAAATTAAGTGAAGTAAGCCAGACCCAAAGAAATACGGGCTCCATGGTTTCCCTCATTTGTAATGGTGTTCACCCAGGAGAGTCCTATCAGAGGCTCACAATAGCTCAATTGCTATGTACATATGACCACATAATACTCATCAAAATGAACTCCGACGGATGGAAACAAGAGGGTATTTTGTTTGTTTGTTTTTAGTGCATTATTTGCAGTTATTTCTTTTTTCTTTTTTTTTTCTTTAGTTCCTTCCCTGTTGTCTCTGTTTTTTATTTAGGTACCTCTGTCTTGTATATAAGTTTATCTGATTTGGGAAAGAGAAGGAGAATCACAGAAACAGCTGGATCAAGGGTGAACCAATGTAACAGCGATACTCTCTAGACACTATGTTGAAAATGAAATTTACAACTTGGGGAGGGAAAATAGGCGAAAGTGAGGGAGGAGGTACCACTGTTCAAAAAGAAATGTACTCATTACCTTACTTATGTGATTGTAACCCCTCTGCACATCACTTTTACAATTAAAAAAAAAAGAAACAATGCTTGATAAGAAATGTACTCAGTATCTTGCCCATGTAATTGTAACCCTTCTGTACAGTATTTTCACAATAAAAAAATTAAAAAAATAAAATAAAATGATGCTAATCGAAATGAATTCTAAGATATAGAAAAAAGGTTGTGTGTGTATATCTTTGCAGTTATTTCTTTTTTTTCTGTCATTTGTTTTTCCTTTAGTTTATTCCCTGTTGTCATTGTTTTTGATTTCCATACCTTCTGTCTTTAAGTTTATCTGATTTGGGAAGGGGAAGGTGAGTAAGAGAAATGGTGAGAGAAATGGAGAACCAATGCAACAGCAATACTCACTGGACACTCTGTTGGAAATTAACTTTACAGCTCAGGGGGAGGGGGAGGAAGAACACTGTTCATAAAGGAATGTTCTCGGTACCTTACTTATGTAACTGTACTCCCTCTGGATATCACCTCTACAATACAATACAATAAAAAATAAATAAATCTAGAGTTTCTTTATTATAAGGCCCAAGTCTTTTTTGTTGTTGTAAGAAATAGTAAAACATTATCGAAACTCATGTTGGTAGCTAGAAATTACATATCTTGGAAATGGAGCTAAGGTTTATATAGCTCCTTATAACAAACTTTGAAATAATAACAACAACAAAAATCCAAACATTCCTTCCTTTTTTTCATAATAATTCTCCCCTAGTACATGCTTCTTCCTAGTTATGTACTTTGGTAGATATGTAACAAGCCATGAATAAGGCACAACTGAATTACCTAAGTGGAAGAGGTAGGGAAATTGAGGTATTAAGAAAACTGTAAGAATAAAAGGGGGGAAAATTGAAGAGCATTCTTAGGTGAAGGATTATTATAGTAAAAAAAAAACTTTCCATCCTCCTCCTCCTCTACTTTTTCAAGTATGTGTGTAATCAAATAATGGCATTTTATTTTTTATCTGTATATATTTTTTATCTTTATATATCTTTTTATATTTATCTTTCCTACAAGACCATAGTCTTAGGTGTTTCCGTCAAGCACAATGGGGTTATACAAGGTAGGAAACAGATTAGGTAAAACTTTTTAGTGTGTCATTCTAGTTTGAATGATAACACACAGGTTGCCATAACAAAATCTGTTGTAAAGGCTTATTATCAATGACTTATTATACAATATTAAAATAGCATCTAGTATAACAACTTCTACCTTGGCTATTGTTCTGATGCAGTTGAGGATATAAATGGTTCAGTTTGTTGAGGTGTGTAAATTAGAACCAGGCTTTTTTTTGGGGGGTGGGGAGTCGGTCATGGGGCTTGAACTCAGGGTCTGAACACTGTCCCTCAGCTCTTCAGCTCAAGCCTAGCGCTCTACTACTTGAGCCACAGTGCTACTTCGGGCTTTCTGGTGGTTTATTGAAGATAAGAGTCTCATGGACCTTTCTGCCCAGTCAGAACCAGGCTTTTATTCTACCTCATTTTTTTAAGTTAATAGTACTTTTCAGGAGAGCTGTTCATCTGACATTTTGTGGGGGAAAGGAAATCTTCTCATTTGGGGCCCTGCCATCTGAACCAGTAATGTTTTACTGAGCTAATTTTCATTTGGCTTTTTCTTCACAGATGAATAAATAAACCAAAGCCAGACCCACAGTCTTATATGTACGTATATCCATGTATGTGTGTAATATGCATATCTATGTAGAATAATATCTACATTAGACAGGAAAGTACATTTTCTTTCTGCTTAAGAAATAAGAATGTCCATCTTTGCCATAGTTGCCAAAATGTTTATTATACCAGTGTATTTTTCATGATTAGCCTCTATATTTGTATTGATGGCACTGGGAGAATTTTATTTTCCTAAAAAGCAAAAAACGTTACAGAACCCTAAAGTGCAACATTGCTGTCCAACATCTCCAGAGTTGGGTGCTTGGTGACTTTCACACAATCGTTCCAGAGTGAATGAGGAGAGGGGACTTTTGAGCCTTTTACTACTGGGAACCACGCCCGAAATTCTTCCAGATGCCTTACACAAAATGCTTGTGCTTCAGATAAGGATTTTGTCTTCACTTCCTCGTTGCAAACTCAACATTAGATTCTACAGGTTAGCAAATATTTAGCTAAGTAGGAGTACAAATTTATAGTTAAAACAGTCCCATGGCTCAGGCCTATCAAAGGTGTTCAGGGGAGGTAGTGTCAGAAGTCATCTGACAAGTCCATTGTCCAAAGATTAGTCAGCTGGGACCTTGCTGCAGGAAGAGTCATTGATGCCCGGCAGCAGGTCCAGGCTCCTGCTTGCTTCTTGCTGGCTTCCAAGAAGGCTGCAAAATGAATGCAAGAAAGAATGGCTCAGAGCAAAGGACATAGATTTTTTTTTAATGGAGTTAGCTAGGATGCCTAGCTTGCGGCCCCTGGTTAATTTATGGGCTCAGCAAGAGCAGCTTTTAAACACCTCTTACAATATCAAGGGAAGTCAAAGTGGGGGAGTGACAGGGAGAGGATGGCCTAAGTTTTTGGGAAATGGGCACCCCGAAAATCACAAGGGGTCACAACTTCATCGCAGACCTGACTGCTTCTATTTCATACTTCACTTTGCTTACCAGATAGCCCGTTGGTCATCTTCATTACAGCTTTTCCCCTTGGCTTCGCTGAACCTGTGACGGTGTAGGGCAGGGGGGTGGGGTAAGCAGGCATCTTCCCCTGCGACCTTCGCACCACAAGGTCTGGAGGACCAGAAGCCTAGCCTGATTGGAGCAGTGGGTTCACATATTAAGGAGTTTGGAGAGGCACAATAAAGCAGGATAAAGCTTAGGCCATGATGACCTACTTTTAATGCCAGCCAATGAAACGCCTTGGGTAGACTGTGAGCCCTACACAGTAGAATGCGTTAGAACAAAGACAGCACAACATGAATCATGTACACAGAGAAGCATTTGAAGCTTCAAAAAATATCCAAATATACAATGGCCCCTTGTTTAATTATAGTAATTATTCATCAGACTCCAGATGTTAGGAAAGAAAAAAAAAACTTTATCTTTTTATGATTAGAAGCATGAATCCTTTCAAATGAGTGTGTCACCGAAATGGAATGTATCTAATCATCAACTTGCAGCTGAGAGAGCCCAGGAAACAACTGAAGCCAATCCAGATCCTTATTAAAAGAATTTGTTTCCAAAGGGAGAGAGAAATACCTTCCATTTGGAGGAAATCAGTGCTACAGAAAAAGTCAAATGCACTTGGGGCATTCTGTCAGCATGGAGACTTCTTTTACAACATCTAATCAAATTCTGTTCCAAACTTGGCTGATGGCTATGAGTTTATTTCCAAACTTGTTTCAAAAGTGTTTGGCAGGGTTAGTAGCTCATGTCAGTAATCCTAGCTACTCAAGAGGCTGAGATCTGAAGATCCTGGTTCGAAGCCAGCTGGGACAGCAAAGCCTGTGAAGATTCTTATCTCTAACCTAAATTTATGCTTAATCTTCAACTACTCATCCGGACCCTTTAACCTTGAAGGATGTGTATTTAAAAACAGGTGTTTCATTTTAGATACAAATAATCACATTGTGTACATGCATACAAGTGTGCGTGCAAGCACAAGTACCTGTCCACTTGAATTGGAGCAATCTGTTCAGCTGTAAATCTCTTCTGCCCATAATGCTTACACTAGAAGGAAAGGCAGGTCTGTAGGTATCTGTTAAAATAAAAATTACTTCTAAAGTAACCAGAGACAAGAAAAAATACTCTAAAATTTGGTTAAATAACAGGTTTTCAAAGGGCAAATGAGGAAATGAGACAGATCAGAAGGAGGAAACTGTACCAGGCTCAGCAGCCTCAGTGGAGGGAGAAGCAAGCTTCAGGTGCAGGTTAGGGCTGGACAGAGGCAGCGAATGAATGTCGGGACCTGGGACTGTAGACTTCAGTGAGTAGCCTGCAAGAGACATAGAGGCTAGCCAGGTGCCTGTGGCCCGTGCCTGTAATCCTACTCATGAGACTCTTATTTCCAATTAACCAGAAAAATGCTGGAAGCAGAGCTGTGGCTCAAGTGATAAAGCACCAGCTTTGAGCAAAATAGCTAAGGTATAAAGTTCAGGTCCTGAGTTCAAGCTCCAGTACTGGCACGTGCACGCATACACACACACACACACACACACACACACACACACACACACTAAAGAGAAAGGGGGGAGGCTGGGAAGTGGTAGAGTGCTTGCCTTGCTTGCATGAGGCCCTGGGTTTGATTCCTCAGCACCACATAAGCAGAAAAAGCCAGAAGTGGTGCTGTGGCTCAAGTGGTAGAGCTCTAGCCTTGAGCTGAAGAGCTGAGGGACAGCGCCCAGGCCCAGAATTCAGGCCTCATGACCAACAAGGGGGGGGGGGTGGATGGGGGAAGAGAGAGAAGAGAAAGAGACAGATAGGTGGAGAATTAAATAAAAGAACAGATTCCAAGAAGGAAGCTCGCTGTGGCCATAGTCTACATAGTTAACAGTGGGAAGAATTAAGAAAACGATGAAGATAGAAAGAACGGGATAACATAAGATGAGGAAATTGTAGAGTCTCTAGATTCTGCCGTTAATGGGGTACAGTTGAAGCAGGGAGAGGTGGGAGAGATTAGAGAAGACTGAGGCAGCATGGATATATCCTTTGAGGAAATGGAAATGGAGAGAGAGGCTGCTGGGAGGTGTGAGCAGGAAAAAGATAATTCAAATATAAATACACTTTAGAGCCATGGCTTCTGACCCTGATGTCAGCAGGGGGCTGGGGGGCAGCAGGGGGCTGGGGGGCAGCAGGGGGCTGGGGGAGGGGGGCGGTTGCAAGTACAAATACTTGGACTTGCATTAGGAACTGTCAGTTGGACTTGAAAATAAACACTAGGAAACGCTCTGTATACAGATGCAAATAAATATTCTTTGCCTTAGTAAATAGAAATTGGAAAGCTCATTAGACATTAAAAAAGAAAATTCTTAGCTTGTTTTTGGCAAAGGAACTCTCCAAACTCAATCTGGCCACCCTGATCTTGTAGTTTGTTTAAAAAAACAAAACCAAACCCTATTTGCTTTGCTATTTTATGAAATAGCTGAAGTGTTTCTAGCCCAGTTTTCAAACTACTTTCCTTGTAGTTTGACCTGGGCGGGGGAAGGACAGTGGAGAGTGGGGGGGGGGCAGGGCAGAGTAAATTGTGGCCGCCCAATGACACTAAGCTTATGCTACCAAATAGCATAGTTCAGAGTTGCCTCTGAATTAAAGGTGTGGTGTCTCCTAGGCAATTGTAGCTTGTTCTCTCTGCTTAGCTTAAAACTTCCTCCCCTCTCTCAAAGATAGACCTAACATCTATGTGTGGTGCTTTTGGAGTGAGGTGACACTGAAGTTTGAACTCAGTGTCCCGTGCTTGCTCAGTTTGCCAGTGCAAACTCTCACTTGAGCCCAGCCTCCAGACTGACTTCTTTGCTGGTTAGTTGGGGATGGAGTCTCTTGGACTTTCTTGCCCAGGCTAGCTTTGAACCACAATCCTCCAGGGGTCTCAGCTTCCTGAGGAACTAGGATTATAGGCATGATCCACTAGTACCCAGCTGTACTCCCATGTTTTTTATGTAAAAGATGGAGTTTTAACCCAGACCTTCAAATAAGGCTCCTGGTTTAATCTTTTTTTTTTCTTACGCATGACATTGATATTTACTATTTATAAGCATACCAAGAAGTTAGAACGGAGCCTGGCTCAGATGGTATGATGAGTAAAGTTATATTTAAAAAACAGTACTTTCAATAATCTCCTGAAGCTCAGCAGCACCATTTTAGGCACTTTTGATATATTAACTCATTTGATTCTCACAATAACACTACCAGGATTAACCGGCTTAATTAAAGGCCACATCATTTTTGTTGTTGTTGAGGAGGGAGAGAGGAACGGTCACCATACTATGGTTTGAACTTAGGACCTTGTGCTTGCTGAGTGGACGCTCTACCCATTGTACAATACCTCCACCCTTGTTTTTATGAATTACTTTTTAGGTTCCCACTTCCAGCCTGAAAAGGGTGGGCTGGAGTACCACCTGCCTGTTAGGCTTCTTGGGGTCAAGGCCATTGCATCCATTTTCTCTCTGTAGAGTTGGAGTCTCTCTGATTTATTTTTTAGCCTGGATTTGCCTGGAACCATGATCCTCTCAGCCTTTCAAATAGCTAGGCATACAGTGCCCTGGTGCGTGGCTAAGGCTGTACCTTTTTAACTCTCTTTTTATATTCATGTCTCTCTCTCCCTCTGATCTCTTCTGCCTCATTCTTCACAATTACATTAAGTCCTCAAGAGAACCCAAGATAATGCCTGTCTATTAAAGTTAGCTGATGAGCAGCCTTAACTCTCTTTGCAGTGTAGACACATATACACTAGTTGCAGGGATTCTGATGTGTGCAAACATGAAGGAACATTAAGTGTTTACCACACCCCTCAAGCTTCAGATAAGAAATCTAAAAATCTCAAGTAATTTAAAGTAGTGAGAATAAAAATGATAATGAAGAAAGAAGTGTCAGTGGGTGAGAAAAATCTGTTGGCAGATACACCATGTGTAGATGTGCCAAAGTAGAATCTGAGGTCCACGTGAATTCTGAGTGCCAGCTTGCTCTCTATAATTCTCTCCTTCACTGAGTCAATGTAATTCAATTCTAATTTTCCCCTATCACCGCTCTCCTAGCCTAACTACCAAAATTTATCCATGCCTTCTTCCTACCACCTTACAAACATCTGTGATCATTAGTTTACATATTTTTTTTAAAAATGTTATTTGTTACAAATGGGCATACATGCCTTTCACCCCCTATCTTGAGTACTGGGGTTTGAATTACAGCCTTGAATTCAGTTGGCTGGCATTTTGCCACTTGAGCCACATCCCCAGCTCAGCTATTTGCTGGTTATTTTGCAGGTGGAGTCCAAGTCCTTTTGCTAAGATTGGCTTTAGACCTCCATCCTCAGTAGCTAGGATTACAGTCATGAGCCACCAGCGCATAGCTACAAATAAGTCCATTTGTCACTATTAAAAGTCAGAATTTTAAACAGATTTGGGGTACTTTATACTCATTTGAGTTTAGCACTGTATGGTCCCCAGTTGCTTTTCCAGAGCTACTAATGTACTGTGAAACTTCAATAGTCTTCCCAGTTCAAACCTAGCTTCATCTCCAAGATGATAAATTAACCGGCAAGCCTTTCGGAGGTTTTTCCCAATGCTGTTGAAAATCAATTTATTGATCGCTTCTTTCAAGCCATTTGTTTGCAACCCTCAAACCATCATTTCCCTTATCTTCTTCCAGCTTTGGGATACCTGTTGGGGGCTGAGCATATGAGCTCTTGTGTATCTGAGTTGCTGTTGTTTTTGTTTATTGTTTTAGTAAAACCAACACAGAAGGGACAAGCAAATGGACAGTGCTGCCATCCACATGAGCTCCAATCATGGCTCACTGTCTGCGACAATGGAGCAAACTTTGTCATAGGGAAGCCCCAGTCCAGAGAAGTTAGGCACGTAGGATTTATTTCAAATGCTTCCTCATTCTGTATATGAGCCAGGCTCACCTCCTACACCTGAGGAGGTGTAGGAGGGCATCAGATGCTATTTAGGTTCTCGAGTTCTTGGGACAGATGTCTTATGAATAGTTCACCTGTTGAACAAAGCAGTATTTCCACATTAAATCAGAAAACAGATCAACCATTTGTCTTGGCTTCCTTCCTGCCACATTTTGTAAGGTGTTTGTTTTTGCCCGACATGGTAGCACTGCTCAGAGGCTGCTGTTTTGTGATTTGCATACCGTTTACATTTTGTCTATCAGAAAGAGCATATTCCCTATGCTCATCCTAGCCAGGGAGGATTATATGGGCTCTCAGTGCCTGGCTGTAACTGACAGGGAACCAGCAAGTGACACAGAGAGAGAGAGAGAGAGAGAGAGAGAGAGAGAGAGAGCGTGAGCGAGAGCATGTGGGGAAAGAGCAGTAGCTGTCGTTCAGGCTGGAGCAAGGGTACAGGTAGACCAGAAGAGGAGCTGATGGCTTTGGGAGCCAGAGGTGGAAATGAGTATGAGCTGGGTTCTCTGCCCACTGGGGTTTAATTAGGCCCCAGCTTAGGAAGGCAGGAAGGAGAGGGGGAATAAGTCAGGCCAGAGAGGTGGCAGGATCACATCCTGTGGGGGTCTTAGGGGCCATCTAAGAAGCCTGAGACTTGAAGTGGAAGTAACAAGGGCCCCCTGGGACATGTGAAGCAGAAGCTGGAGTCAATCTGCTGCCAACCACCTGTGAATTTGCATGTTGAGTCTCTCTACTACAGAGTGCGTCATGGGGAACACCTGTGCTGGGTCCTGGGGCTGCAGGCAGGAGCGATTGAAGCTATCCTGGCTTACACAATGAGACACTGTCTCCAAAAGAGTGGTCATAACAGCACACACACACACACACACACACACACACACACACACACACACACACACACACACACACACCTAATGAGTGGTGGGAAAAATCAGAGAAGAGCAACCCGATGTAGCCGGTTTCAGAACACATGGTCAGCGTTCTGTAAAGGAGGAGAGGCGGCTGTCCCCTGGGGGCTCCCTGATTGGAGAGACAATTTGCAAGGACCGCCATGCTCCACAGAAAAGCAGCAGCATCCAAGTCCTAGCTGAGGAGGATCCCAACAGCACTTCCCCCTGGGGCTGCGTGCACTGTGCCCCATCACTGCAGCTGAGCAGCACACCCTCCCTCCCCCAAACAAGGGATTCCCAGCGCAGCAGGCATTCCAGCACCTTCCATCCTGGCCTCTCTAGCGAAGGGTCCCTCCTTCTTTCTCATCTTTGCCCTCATCAGCCCCCCCCCACCTTTGAAACTGTGAGCGTAATTATTCCTCCTGTATTAGGCAAACCCTCTCTCTTCCTGTCACATTCTAGTGCAGGCTGGTGAAGGTGTTTCCTCAATGGTGTGAAGAGAAAGTCCAGTGGCCATTAGGAAAAGTGGCTGCAGGATTGACCATGCAAGTGTGGAAAGGAAGGCTACGTTTGGCTGGACTTGTGAAATGAGGCTCCCGCAGAGCTCCTGGGGTTCATTGCTGTCCCCAACAACTTGTTGGAGGGAGAGAGCTAGGAGCCCCTGAAAGAAAGCAGTAGGGGACCCATCCAGTCTCTGGGGAAATGACAAAGCTATGAAGGTGTCCGTCTGGAATGAGGCCGACTTCAGGAGGAATCAGAGAGCACAGTCTCCTTCCAGGACAGCCAACTCTAGATACCAGCTGCACCATCTCAGGAGTCTCCAATCAACCACCAGTCTCTATAGCTCATTAGAAGGATACCGCACACCCTGAACATGGCTGTTGTTTTCATAGACATAGTTCCTTACAGGGACAGGACATGGGGCAAAACACCAGCTAAAGCAAGATTGATCAGAGTCAGGGAAGGTCTCAACCGTGAAATGCCATCCCTGTGAAATGGTGTCATCAAAGTGTATCGATGAGCATGAAGCACTACCAACCAGGTCAACTAGGAGAGCTCACTCAGAAATCCCAGGGCTCTTAGAGGACACCAGTCTCCAGGCTGGATGGATTGACGGGTCTGTTCACAGACTGCTTGTTCATGTGGTTGATCTCAGTCTGCAGATAGACAAATGCCCCTCGTTGTGTGGTAGGTCTTACTACATGGCCATGCTGTTCCTATGCCCATTGAGAGCTAGTATGGCCAGCCATGCCCTAGACAGACAATCCTTGAGGTATGACACAGGGTCTCCCAGAGACTGAGAGCAGAGCACTTTTGATATAGTACAATTTTTATTTTGTTTTGTCCTGGCATAGGGTCTGTGTTCTCACTTGACTTTTTTTGCTCAAAACTAGCACTCTACCAATGGGGCCACACCTCCACTTCTGCTTTTGGTTGGTTAACTGCAGATTCATTGCGTCTGTAGGCTCTGTCTGCCTGAGCTGCCTTCAAAACACACGATTGTCTGATCCTTGGCTCCTGAGTAGCTAGGATGACAGGCATGAGGCACCAACTCTTGGCTAAGGGTCAGTTCCTCATGGTGCAGACTTCATGAGACTAACAAAAGCCAACCATTTCTGAAGGTGAACAAACCGCCCCTTCTTCTCACTCCAAAAACCCTAGGATGGATGGGCTGTTGAGATCCACTTGGGACCATGTGTGAGTTTTCTGAGGGGCAGGTTTCTGACACAGGGGTGAGCAGGCCTTGGCTTTACACATGGATGAGAGGACATGACTTGCTCAGAGAGATGAGATGACTCTAAGATAAAGTCCAAAAAGAGTCAAGTGTCAGTGCATGAAGGGAAATGCAGTGGGCAAAGGGAAGGGAAGGGGTGGTTACCCGAACTGGAAAGGGTTAAGGTACACAGATGCCAGAGAGGAAACGCAGAAACTATAAATCCCAGAGGATGCGTGGCTAGGGAGGGGACTGCGCCCTGGCGTCTTGGACACAGTCACGCTGCTGAGTGAATGGACACACTATTTCCAACCACGCTGGACCCCATGCGTGAAGAAGATTATCCCAGATGAAGCAGCAAGCTCGTGCAAAGAGTTTGCACCAGTCACTGAGGATTACGGTAATCAGGGGCTGCTGATAAATGTCCCGAATCTGGCATGCTTTCCTCCTGACTCTGGAGCTGGTCCTCATCGGGGAAGCCAGCCTGGTCTGGAGTTGGTCTTTGCAGCTCCCACGGGCTGGTGCTGGCTCTGAGAGCCGAGGTCTGTAAACGTGATGGCATGGTGAGAGGAGGCGGGAAGGGGCGTGCCACAGCTCTGCGCAGCATGGTCCTGTGCTAAAGGCAGCTCTCAGCGTCTTCCGGTACATGGTCTTCATGATCTCCAAGTTTCAGTTACCTCCATGCAGATTGAATCCTGCAAGTGCTTGACTGGCCTCAGGGATCAGGAGGGTGTGGAGGTCCAGGCTGGTGCAGATCTGAGGATGGTAGAGCAGATAGGCTGATCAGGAGCTGGGGAACATAGCAAGTCCAGTTTCTCATTTGTTTCTGAGTTGTGGACTTCAGAAATAAGTTTCTTCTGAGCCCTGGAAAGTCACTTCCCCTATGATTTGCTTGCCCTCCGTCTCACGATCTGTTTCAATGCAGAGGGTAGAGGAAGGAGGCAGCGTTTTCTTGCATTTGCTGTTTTCTTCACTAAGACAAGTGAACAAGCCAAGGACAGAGAGTTCAAGCCCTAGTACCAGTTTTAAAACAAAACAAAATAAAATAAACCAAGCTGGAAGCTTAGCTTGGCTTAAGTAATAGAGTAACAGCCAAGCAAGCAAACTGAGTAGTGTGATGCCCGAGGTTCAAACTCTAGTACCACAGAAATAAAGAAAGAAAAAGAAAATCTCAAAGTATATTTACAAATATTGGGAGGTGTTTGCAGCTAGTGCCATGGCTAATACCAGATAGCAGAAAGACAGAACAGAAGAAAGACACGCACAGATCCTTGGATGTTTCTAGATAATTAGAGTCTATGTATACAAGCCACCTTCCCTCATAGTTCAGGAGACCTTCAAGAGAAAAATCGGTTTGGGATGTCAACATTAGCTAGCAAGTGCTCCCCAGGATTGTGGAAATGTGGGAGTGTCTTTAGCTCTTGTCTTATGGCCTTGGGGAGACAAATAGCTTACACTCAAACCATATTTGATCATTAAGATGGTGAGTATTGATTCCTAACACATATCTCTTGTAGGAGACAGTGGAGCTGTCAAAAGGGGGGCTGAGAAGGAGGGCAGCAGGGAACAAAGCGAGAGGATTTTCTGTTTTGCTTTATTTTTTCCTAAAGGCTGCTGAAATTAATGGCTCCATTGCCACTGTGTCACTGCGGTCAGGCATAGCTTCCGCCACTCCTGGGAGACCACGGTCTTCAGTGGCAACTGGTCCGATGCGAAGGTATAGATCATCACCATATTCTCTTGTGGGGAAAGAAGTAAACAGGTCTTCTCCAGAGTGACTGTGGCATTATTAGGATATGCAGTATTTGGAAGAAATCTTGACATTTCTTAAGTGGACAAGAAAAAAAAATAAAGCATCCAAATTGGAAAAGAAGACGCAAGATGATTTCTGTTTGCAGATGACATGATCACATATAGAGGAAAGTCAAAAGACTCCATAAAAATAAACAGTCTTATATATAAATTTTAAAAAGTTGTAGGACACCAGATCATCAGATAACCATGTGTTTCTGTGCATTATCAAGCAACCTGCAAAAGTAATTAAGGAAACAATTCCATTTAAAATAACATCAAGCTCAACCTAGTGAAGCGTGATAGTCTGCAATCCCGCACTCAGAACACAAAGATAAGAGGATCATGAGTTTGAAAACAACTGGGGCTACATAGTAGAAAAGACCCTATCTCAATAAATAAATAAATAAGATTTTATTAAAATTAAGTAAAACAATATCAGTGCAGGCACTGGTGGCTCATGCCTGTAATCCTAGCTATTCAGGAGTCTGAAATCCGAGGATCAAGGTTTGAAACCAGCCCAGTGACATAGAGCTGTGAGAAACTTACTTCCAATTAACCATGAAAAAGTTGAAAATGAAGGAATGGTTCAAGTGGTATAGTTCCAGGCTTGAATAAAAGCGTTAATGGACAGATGACAGGCCCTGAATTCAAGCCCCAGTATAGGCAAAACAATAAACAAAAACACTAGAAATATATTCAACTAGGTAAACAATAATTGGTTCACTGGAAACTACTAAATGTTGATGAGGGAAACTGAAAACAAATAATAATTCAATTCTGTACATTACAAGAATGTTATCCTTTTTATTTTTTATTGTTAAAATAACCACATCCCTAAAGAGTCAATGCAATCTTTACCAAAATCTCAAAGATACTTTTCTTCAGAATAGAAAATATACTCCTAAAATATGTACGGACCACAAAAGACCCTGAAAAGCCACCAAAACCTTGAGAGGAACAAAAGAAAGAATAAAAGGGAGGGGGAGGGAGACATCACACTTCTAAATTTCAAGTCCTGTCTCAAAGTTATAGTTTTCAAAATATTATAGGTCTGGAAATGACCTGGAAAGAGCCTAGAAATAAACAGAATTCAATAGAACAGATTAATTTTCACCCAAAGAGCCAAGAATACACCATGGGAAAAGACACCCTCTTCAAAAGGTGATTTTGAAAAGCTTTGATACCTACACGCATAAAGATGAAATTAGATCCCGATTTTAAAGCTTGAACACACACACATACACACCTAGAAAGAAAAGAACTCCAAATGGATAGTAGACCGACTCATAGCATGATGAAGAAGCCATGAAAATTCCTAGAAGAAAACATAAGGGAAAGTGTGTGTGTGTGTGTGTGTGTGTGTGTGTGTGTGTGTAGGTACTGCAGCTCGAACTCAGGGTCTAGCCACGGTCCTTTGGCTTTTTCCTCCGAGACTGATGGTGCAGCTCTTGAGCCACGATCACGGTAGGTCACTGCGGGTCATCTGGAAATCTCTAAGCATGGAAACTACTGGGTTTGATGGACCTATTAGCCAATGCGTGACTGAGGTGGGTGCGATTATTCAAAAGCGTGGAGATGTGGTCTAGGCCAATGCAACAGGTGAGTTTTAGGACTTGTCTGGGCATGACCTTCAGTTTTCAGTTTCTCTACCCATTCAAATGGTTCTGTTTCATAACATGTCAACATTTAAACGGAAAAGGTCACGGGAGAGGGTGAGGGAAAGGAGCTTGCTGCTCTCTTTTCCACTCCTTGGTTCTGTTTTAATATCTCACGTTGGTCCCTTCAATATTTATCATTTTAATGTTTCCTGTTGCCTCAACCATACATCCTGTCTGCATTCCTGTTAGGATGCTATCAAAACCTCAAAAGATAAACGTTAGACAAACTTGTTCAAAGCACACTGTGTGTGTGTGTTGGATTAGCCAATGAAATCCCTCTGAAATATGAATGAATGCTAATTTCAAAATAGTTTCAGAAAAAAGTATTGGTGAGGATGTGAGCCAAAGGAGACCTTTGGAGAAAGGTGTAATTGCAAATGCAATTTGGTACAGACATTGTGGAAGCCAGAGTTTAAAAATAAAACTTGTGCATGATCTAGTGATGCAAACTTGTGTCCTCTAGTTTAGAATTAGAAGGGAGGAATGTGTTTAAAGACAACAGAGTTAGTATATTTGAAAGTGAAAGGAAACCCACAGAAGTAAAGAGACTCTCTGTTCAGAGGGGAGTCCACTGGAGTCCTCTTCTAGAGTGGTTTTTATAGGAGGGGGAGAGGCCCTCCCACGGCTCCTTCCTGGGCCTAGTGCTGGTTGCTTGGTGGCTTGCACATGCTCTCACCCAACTCTTCTCATCCGCTGAGCAGGCCCTCAGAGCATGAAGGAAAGGAGTGATTAGTGACTCCCAGCATTTTGGGATGAAGAAGCATTTGAGTAGGAGTCTGAGGTACTATGGGAACAAGAAAAGCTGTGACAAGTTATTAGTTACGTTCCACCTGTTTAAAAAATACATCAACATCTTTATTCAACCAAAGATATCACCGGAATAATACAGAAGAAAGTGTTAGTACTTTTAAAACTGTTACCTAACGGTAACCAATCAGAATGTTGTGGCCAATACATTGTTAGCCTCCCAAACACCTAATTATATTAGGGGCAACCAATCAGAGCAGAGCCTGGAGTGTAAGAATTCCCAGACTCAGAGCTATCAGAGAACTATGTCTATGTTACTGTATTGTTCAACAACTTCAATGAAAACTTTTATTCATATTTAATCCCATGTTTTAGAAGACATTTAAAAGAAAAGATGAAATTTCTCATCATGAAAATATTACTTTTTTTTCTTTAACTTAATTTATTGTGTTTTTTTTGTGCCACTATTGAGATTTGAACTCAGGGCCTGGGTACTGTTTCTGTTTCACTCAAGTCTGGTGCTCTGTCACTTGAGCCATTTACCTCCACTTAATTGAAGATAAGAGACTCATGGACTTTTCTGGCAGGGCTGGCTTTCAATCACAATCCCCAAATCTCAGTCTCCTGAGTAGCTAGGATGAAATATTACTTTTCTTTTTTGGTGCAGGTCCTGAGGCTTAAATTTCAGGGCCTGGGCGCTGGCCCTGAGCTTCTTTGGTCAAGGGTAGCACTCTACTATTTGAGCCACAATGGCACTTCTGCTTTTTTTTTTTTTGGTAGTTTGTGGAAATAAGACTTTCACAGATTTTTCTGTCTCTGGGCTGGTCTTGAACTGTGATCCTCAGATCACAGAGTAGCTAAGATTATAAGCATGAGCCTCGGACACCCAGCTGAATGAAACATTACCTTTTTTTATTAAAGCAATTTTCAGTAAGGAGAGAGTTAGACCTGATTCTTAGTGTCATCTCTCATTATATTTTGAGATCAGCCATGCAAGTGTACTTGTGCTTCTGTTTAAAATATGGGCAAAGGAGTGCACCACTTAAGAAATAAATGTCTTACAATCTAAGCTGAAGTTCAGATGGCATTTATTTGAGAACACCAGCAATGACAAAAAGCATTAAATAAAATAAGCTGTGCATTAGGACGTGACATTGAACCTGATCAAATAACCACCCCATGTGTAAATGCAATTACCCAAATACCAAAAGAAGTGTCACCCTTGGCTCCCACCATTCATTGCTTACTCACCTTCTATAAACAGTGGACATAGTCTTCCAGTATGGGGAAAAGAAACAAAGATGTGGACATACTGGAAGAGCAGAAGACTCCGAGGAGTGCAGCGCATACAGTCCAAGTCGAAACTGGGTTCAAGAGGAGTTACAGGGGCTGGGAAGGTGGCTCAGTGGCAGAGCGCTTGCCTTGCATGCCTGAGGCCCTGGGTTCGATTCCTCAGCACCCCATAAGCAAAAAGAAAAAAGCTGGAAGTGGTGCTGTGGCTCAAGTGGTAGAGCGCTAGCCTTGAGTTGAAGAGCTGAGGGGCAGAGCCCAGGCCCAGAGTTCAGGCCCCACGACCGGACCCCCCCCTAAAAAAAAAGAGGAGTTACATTCAGGATCAGAAATCCCCTTGATTCCCTGCCACAGAGAAGTATGTAATAAAAAAACCAGCTGTACTGTACATCTGTGCTCTGTGCCCAGGTATCTCTGAGGCTCCCAGAGCTGCCCAGCACCTCAAAGCCTTCCTGTAGCCGTGGCACTCAGAATGCAGTGAATGAAAGATGATGCAATTAGAAGAGAAACCACTCACTCACAGAGAGAGAGAGACAGAGACAGAGACAGAGACAGAGAGGGGGAGAGAGACAGAGAGACAGAGAGACAGAGGCAGAGAGAGACAGAGACAGAGAGACAGAGACAGACAGAGACAGAGACAGAGAGGGGGGGAGAGAGAGAGAGAGCACACCCACAAGCCTCTAGCATAGACTGCACATCCAATGATAGGAAAATATGACAAAGCCAAGCTCTCCTGTGATGTGATGGGCATACATTGTGGCTGTGGGAGAGCCTGCTGACCTGGGGAGGGAAGGGATCTAAGCCAGCCTGGGCTCAGACCCCGGACACAAACACTGCTCTGAGATCCCAGAGAACACCCAGCCCAGTGCCTCCTCTGCTACCCCAGCTGCTCACTCCGTAACCCTAGTGGCTCAGAAAGCTGCTATCTGAACATCGAGGTTTGAAACCAGCCGAGGGCAGAAAATGGAATGACACTGGGTTTTTGTTGTTGTTTTTTTTGTTTTTCCCAATTAACCACCAAAAAGCTGAGAGTTGAGGTGTGTGGCTCAAGTGGTACAGTGCCAACCTTGAGCAAAATAGCCAGGTAAGAGCGAAAGACACAGTTCAAGCCCCTGAATGGGTATGCGTGCACGTGCTTTGCATGTTTGTGCATGCCTGCACACACACACACACACACACACACACACACTCCCAGAATAGACAGGAGAGAATTTTATCTACCTTGAATCTTGAATTTTCCTCAAAGCTAACCATCTGGATGATCACAATACCCCAAAGCGGGACCCTGATTTTCTCTGTTGTCTTTCACAATAAAGCTGACTATTTGGCTCTTCCTGGATTTCTTGGAAGTTGCTTCTCTGTTCATTGATCCCTTTGATCTTAAACACTTGTGTATTTGAAAACAAAGTCAGCCCTGTTGCTCTCTTCTACTTGCTTGAAGGAAGCAGAAAGATAGGCCAGTTTCCATTGTTTTCCTGGTGACCTGTATCACAATTCAGTGACGATTTTCAATGCTGTTTAATTTTTGCTGATGATCTTTTTTATCTGAGACTTCATGTGAATTGCAAAGACGTTGCATTGATATGCAACCTACTGTGCATTATGATATCTTGCCTGCCTTGCTGCATTGCAGAAGCCTACAGCTGCCTAAGCTTAATTATGCATGCATGCATGCAAAGCCCAGATGCCCGACCACCAGTGCCTGTACCACTGCAGTTTCTCACTTGCTTTTCTTGGAATTATAATTGGGCGGCTCTATATTTCTCAACCCAGTTTGTAGTTTGAGCAGGCTCCCTTTTTGCCTCCTTTGCTACTTCCGCTTGACTGGACTTGCTCACGAAGGAGCCCTCTGCCAATCCCAAGTACCAGTGAGATTTGAGAAGGGTCACTCATCCACTTGACAAATCCTTTTACCTACACAGCAGTTTCTAAAGGTACAAAAATGACCCTAGCCCCAATTGTTTTTTTTTTCCCCCAGATGGTTGATAGCTTAAAAAAAAAATAGCAAAGACAGAACCAATAGTTAACTAGATGCTGGAATCTGAGGGAAATAAAGAAGACTTAGAGCCAGGCAGCTACACTAGAAAGGAGTTTCGGGAATAAAGTTGCCCACCTGCTGAATGAAGGTAATGGACTGGACAGGAGCAGAGCAGATCTGTAAGCACACATAGCTTCTACTCAGAGGCTTCTGTGAACTGTTATACAGCCACCTGAAGTCTCCGTATTCTAGAAGAAGGCTTCTAGCTGAGAGCTGGTGGCTACACAGGAGTCTGATATCAGAGAATCATGATTTGAAGCCAGCCCAAGTAGGAAAGTCTGTGAGACTCCATTTCCAATTAGCTATCAAAATGCTGAGCTGGAGGCGTGGCTCAAGTGGAAGAGAGCCAGCTGTGAGCAAGAAAGTCAAGTAAGTGTGAGACTCTGAGTTCAAATACCAGACCACCCCACCCCAAAAAAGTGAAAAAGACTCATCTGATAGTATAAAGCCTGGCCTGGCATGGCACTAAATACACACAAGTTGGTGCTACCCTGAGGTGCCTGCCCCTTTGGGCGATATACAGATTCAGTGGCTGTCTTATGTAGAGTATTTCCCAGGAACTGTAAGAAACAATGCATGCTTCTTAAGTTTCAGCCTCAAGTTAAATGTACCATAGAATAGTGTACTGTTCTAAGCTAAAATGAAGTTCAGAATCACACTGAAGTTTCAAGAACAAGCAGGAATCTATGGCAGGATAATTGTTCAGAACAATCTAAAGAGTTATATAAAAACCATTCTGCGATTTGTATACATGTCTACAAGCCTAGCACTGAAACAGAGGCACAAAGATCCAGGCCAGACATGTAGCAAGATTCTGCCTAAAAAAAAAAAAATAAAATGAAATAAGAACTCTCCTTCAGAGGATAATTGTTAAGAGCATATACCTGTGTTCGCACTTAATATATACTGGACAAGTGTCAGTGTTGCTTACAGTGGAGGAACGGAATTTATAGGCTAGGAATAATATTTTCTTATGTAGGAAAAAAACAGAATAGCTGCTCTGTGCCTAGATTTGAGATTCAGTCAGTTTCCAGCTCTGCTATTGATAGGAGGAAAGTGCCTGTAGGGGTCAGTGTCCTTATCTATAAAATGGGAACAACCATGGCTTCTACCTCAAGCAAAGCTGGAGGTTCTCTGGAATGTTCACGTGTGCTGACACAGATCCCCTCCTCCACCAAACTTCAGCCCCGTGCCTCTGAGCAAGCTATCCCCTTAGGCTCCCACTAGGCCTCGTGGAGTCCTTAGCCTGAGAGAACACCTCGGTGAACACCAGATGACCTGCACACCCTCCTATGTTATTGGAGAAAGAAAAGACCCCGATAAGAGCAAAGAGGGAGAATTCTACCTCAGTTTCCCAATTTCCACGCAAAAAGTCTTTCAAAGAGTTTCGCAGAAGCGAAGACTCGAGTGGACATTTAGTAAGGCTTTACTTGGCAAATGGGATATAGTAGGAACACAGGAAACCGAAAAACACCTCCTGCTTAATACAGGAGGCAAAGAAGCTCAGAATAAAGTTTTATCTGACTGGGGCCTTGGTCTTGAACTCCCAGTAAACACATGGTCACATCCTTTTGCAGCCCCTAGTCATTTTCTCTGATTTCCACGCATGGTGACACTGGTTTTACAGTTGGTCTTTTGCTAGGATGGATTCATCTTAGTCATCAAACATGGACACAAGGACCTAAACCTAGTCCCCAACCAGGGGTGAAGGGCGTGGTATGTAGGGCATGCCTTTGTGGTTGGAGGTCCATTTATGAGGCAAATCCTTTACTTCTTGGTCTCTCTACCTATTAAGATAGTGCAACTTAATATCAAAAAGAGAGGGTGGTCGGATGAAGGCTTGTTGTTCACGTGCACTTCCTGGTTCTGTTTGAATTCTTGAATCTGGCCTTTTAAGTATTTTCTAAAATTATGTTTAATTTCCCTGTCATCTCACCTACCCGGTTTTACCTCCTTGGGGTCATTTTGATCCAGCGTCAGGAGAAAAGCAGGCAGGCTGATAAACCAAACCTACCCGACCAGAATCGGGGGGCAGGGGTTACAAAAGAATGAGGAAGATACCAGAACTGAACGGTAACTCTTTGGTGTTACAACCTGACAGGAAGCAGGAGAGTTAGCAATCAGAAAGTCCTCCAGCTCCCCCTATTTAACCCAAGGCCAACCTCTGTGTTGAGAGAGATCACTGAAGATGTCCAAGATAGCTGACATGGGTTGAAATGCTAAGCAACATCGCTCTCTCTCTGCTGTACTTCTCTTCTATTGTCCTTAGTTATGTTTACATGTTGCCTGAATTCTTTTCTTGCCAGACACAGAGACCAAGGTTGTGTAGCTACCCAAAACTTTCTGGAAACATATTTAGTGCATTGGCTGCGAAGGTAAGAATTAAGTATGTCTTTTTCTGCCTTAGAATCATCAAATCTGAATGCAGGACTCCATATTAGAGAATCACCTCTTACCCTGAGGTTTCCTTTTGTGATCTCCACCCTTCCTTCCAGGGTGGGCTAGCAGTTGATCCCAATCTTGCCCCACTTCTGGGAATTTCCATCCGAGCAGTCAAATAGTCTTGAGTATCCTCCCGCCCTGGGGCTTCTGAAAATAGACTGTTGGGCTCTATTCCTGTTTTGCTGACTTAGTACATCTTGATTTAAGACTTAGATCTGCTTATTTTTAACAGGCAATGCAGATGGCTTGGGGACCCCACGTTTAACAGGCACTTGGAAAACTTCTTTTGCTAAAATCACTGGCTCCCCTCTTGGGCCTATTGATTAACAAAGGACAAACAGTTCCCATTGGCTTAGTATATTAACAATTCTGTTTGTTAGAAGTCTGCAAAATGATAAGGTGTGTCATCCAGGTGTGGGGAGAGTTTTCCTCACTGAAGATGCTTGTCAGCATTAGAATCATGGCATGAAGAAGAGAGTGATGGAGACTCTCAGGACACAAAGGCTTAGACTTTTTTTTTTTTTGTCGGCCATGGGACTTGAACCCTAGGCCTGGGCGCTGTCCCTGAGCTCTTCAGCTCAAGGCTAGTGCTCTACCACTTGAGCCACAGCGCCACTTCTGGTTTTCAGGTGGTTTATTAGAGATAAGCGTCTCACAGACTTTCCTGCCTGAGGCTGGTTTTGAACCGCGATCCTCAGATCTCAGCCTGGTGAGTAGCTAGGATTACAAGTGTGAGTCACCAGCGCTCAGCAAAGGCTTAGACTTTTAAGTGATGTTTTAAGTTAGATAGGTCTAACGCCTACTGGAGTGCTTCATTTCTCAGCTCCAAGTTAACAAAATATGACTCTAATAACCCCCCCAATATGAGCCTATACATAAATCTGAAAGGCCTCCAGAGCACACCTGTACACTGTGCTCACACCTGTGTGCTCAAGGAGAAGAAAGAGTTCCTGATGCTGGAAAGAGACTTTTACCTACCACCCTGGCGACCATCCTTCCTCCCTCTCCCAACTGGAAATCAAATACACTCGAAGCAACACTTTTTATTTGCCCGGAGTGTATCAGTATAGCATGAATGTTACCTCATGATTGGCTAATACATGAGGTAATTATATCAAATGACATGTGTTAAAATGGCAATTAAATGTAACTTTACAGAAAGGAACCATCAAATCCACATATGTTCTCTCACAGTGGAGAGGCTTTGGCGTTCACACACAAGAATCTGTGCTGGAATTCCCACTGAGTCTCCGCGGCCCAGGGTTTCCTTGGAGCTGCCTGACCACAGTGAAAGGCTCTATCACCATAGGAAAGTGGAGACAGGAATTTCTTCCTCGTGCGCTTGCCAGGGCTTGGGAAATGATTTGTGCCTTGCCCAATTCCTAAACAACTTACTTCTGCCACGTCTGTCAATGTTGGTTGTTTTCCCTTTTCCTCTCCTTCCTCCTCTTCTGCCTCTTTTTCTTCTTTCCTCTCTTATTCCTCCTCTGCCTCCTTTTCTCCATTTTCCACTTCTTTCTCCTTTCCTTCTTTTTCTTTTCCTTCCTTCCTCCCTTCCTCCCCTTCCTTCCTTCCTTCCTTCCCTTCCTCCCCTTCCTTCCTTTCCTTCCTTCCTTCCTTCCTTCCTTTCTTCCTCCCTTCCTCCCCTTCCTTCCTTCCTTCCTTTCTTCCTTCCTCCCCTTCCTTCCTCCATTCTTTTCTTCCTTCCTTCTTCCTTCCTTCCTTTCCTTCTTCCTTCCTTCCTTTCGTCTGGTCTGGCTTGAGCTCAGGACCTGGGTGCTGTCCCTGAGATGTATTGCTCAAGATTACCACTTGAGCCCCAGCTCCACTTTGCCTCTTTAG
Source organism: Dipodomys ordii (assembly GCF_000151885.1). NCBI lineage: Eukaryota > Metazoa > Chordata > Mammalia > Rodentia > Heteromyidae > Dipodomys > Dipodomys ordii. Next base: position 13,473,091 of record NW_012267243.1, on the reverse strand, counting down.
TGCTTAATTAGAGATAAGTGTCTCAGAGAGCTTCCTGCTCAGGCTGGCTTCAAACCCCTGTCCTCAGATCTCATCCTCCTGAGCATCCAGGCCACCTCCTCATTTTTATCCTCCTTCTTTTCTGTGCCTCTTCCCTCTGCTCCTCCTCTTCCCTCTCCACTTTATCCTCCTGTCCTTCTTACGTAAGAGTTTTACCTTGCATTTTCAGGTGAAGTTATGCTTTACATCTTCTGCTTGGCAATTTTTCACGTACGCATTTCCCTCTATCTATTTTGTATCATCTACGAGAAGGTCACACTACTAGAAAATAACTTATTTTAGAACGTCGGGTATTCCAACAGTTTTTCTCCGTAGTGAAGATGGCACTTTGATGCTTTCTGGTTTGTTTTGGTTTTTGGTCAGGGCAGCTGTGGGAATTTGGACTGAGGGCCTTGTGCCTGCGTGCAAGTGTCCGAGTTCTCAGAACCTCGTGACATCTGAGCCACGCCCTCAACCCTTTGGCTTTTCAGCAGGGTCTTGCATTCTGGGCCTCCTCAAACCCCGATCCTCTTATCTGCTCCTCCTGCCTAGCTGGGATTACAGTTGTGACCGAGATTGTTCATCCAGACCAGCGTAGGTGGGAAGAGCCCTTCAAACTTTTTATCTAGACTGGCCTCGAACCATGACACTCCCAATATCCATCTTGCGAGAAAATGAAATGACAGGTTATGATCTCAGTTCCCCTTGCTTGTTTTCTACAGCTTATTTTTCTCCTGTCTTTGGGCTCCTTTCTTGGCTGGGCTGCAGTAGGGAAACTTAGCATTCTATTTCCAATCCAGAGGAGATACACAGGTGTGAAAGGAACCTGGAAAGGCAAATGCAAGATGTTGAAAGAATATGAGAGTGCTGGGCAGTTGTGGTACCAGGGATGTTGTTTTGTAACTTGCTGTGCACCTGCCTCTCCATTCTTTCCCAGGGAGACTCTTCCCAAACACACGGGGGCTTGGCTCCCATCCGCTGCTGGTCCTTCTGGGGACAGAGGGTACAGGAAGCCAGCTATTCAGCTCAGAAAGTCCAGCCCTAGTCTATTCATTGGAATGGAATTTAAGTGCTATTTATCCCAGGCTGTCAGACTGTCTATTAATAGAGGTGTGGAACGGAACAGAGACTAAATATAATATACGGAGACTGCCAGGGGCAGGCAGGCTCTCTGTGGGGTGCCCTTGAAGTACTAAAGGTCTGCATTTGGCAAAGCCAAATTGGTCCCCCTCAGAATGACTATCTACTAGCTGATGTCTAAGGTGAACAGGGAAGAGAAAAAGGAAGGAAGGAAACTGAGGCATTAGGACTCCAGTACACCTAAGGTGAGACAACCCAAGGAGAGAAATGGCCATGGTTTCTTCATTGGGTAGTCATGTATCACAAGGAATTCTTCGCTAAGATGCCAATAAAATAAAGTATTTAAGTCTAGTCATTTGTTCGCTCAACAAACATGTGTCAGTATTTCAACTTCGTGCCTGAGGTGTTGTATTTTTCTAAAAGCTAGAAATGCAGGTAAGAGACGGCATGCAGGTTTTCATAAATCCTTGGTGTGTGTGTAAATGAGAGTGTGTGGTATGGTCTGGTTCTGGGGTTTGTACTGTGCACCTGCTTGCTCACAAGGTATTTGTGAATTTGGACAAAATAGAAGAAAACCATTTTTCAGCCAGGTACCAGTGGCTCACACTGAAGGAAGGAGACAGGGTCTAGGCCTCCCTTAGATAAATGGCCCCTCATTTCCCTGGATTGTTTCCTTAGATGGTTTGCTTTTCTAGTAGGCTGAAGTGTCCTCATTGGGTTTGTTTTGCTCATGGATAACACTTTTGCGTGGTTTGATTCTACATGCCATGTGTGGTTTAGGCCTATATAAACGTTGTGATCGCTGCATTCAGGGCTGCTGGTCCTGGAGACGCGAGCCTGCCAGCAGGCCTCTGGATCTCCAGTGAAGGCTCATAATCTAGCCCTTTCAGTAATGGGGTCTCTATTTCTCATAACTGAGTTTCCTTACATCAACACCTATGATCCTGGTTATTTAGGAGAATGAATCAGGAGGATCAAGGTTTGAAGCCAGTCCCAGGCAGAAAAGTACATCGTAAGACTCCGTTTCACAAATAACCAGTAAAAAGCCAGGCTAGAGATGTGTCTCAGTAGGACCAGCCACACAAGAGCAAGACACTGAGTTCAAACCATGGTACTATCCAAAGAAGCAGGACACTGGGTTCAAACCATGCTACTATCTACAAAAAGAAAACGGAGGAGGAGGAAGAGGAGGAAGAGAAGGAGAGGGAGGAGGAGGGAGAGGAGGGGGAGGAGGGGGAAGAGGAGGGGAGGAGGAGGAGGAGTATAGGAGGAGAATAGGAAGAAGAGGAAGAAGAAGAGGAGAGGGAGGAAGAAGAGGAGGAAAAGAAAAAGACCAGGACCATTTTCAATGTCAAGAAAGAAGATATCACTGTTTTAATCCACAATTCAGCTTATTTCCTAAGTCAGTCTACACTGTCACCCAACCTACCAGCCACCAGAAACTATTTCACAGCACACAGGCCATTGTATATTTTACAGACCAAATTTGTTAGAAACGCCTTTCCTCAAAAATGATTGTTTTAAATTCCCCTCCGCTGGTGGGGGGCAGGGGTTCACACCTGTAACCTTAGCTACTCAGAAGGCTGAAATATGAAGATCACCGTCACCAAGCCAGCCCATGAAGAAAAGTCCGTGGGAGTCTTATCTCCAATGAACCAGCAAAAAGCTGGAAGTAGAGCTGTGGCTCAAGTGGTAGAGCGCTAGCCTTGAGAGAAAAAGCCAACTGTGAGTATTTTTAGCTTAAACTCCAGTACTGGTGTGTGCGTGCATGGACACTCATTTGTGTGAGTGTGTGTGTGTGTGTGTGTGTGCACGCGCACACACATTCATACACACTCACCTTTCACCATTAGACTCTCTAGTTCTCCTTCTATGGCAACCGAGTACAAACACGGGGTGGGCCAGTCGAGATGCACGGTCAGTGATGATCTCTGAGGAGGGAGGAAGGTGAATCCTTGGGCCCAGGACAATCAAAGTCTCTTTTCAGACACTGAGGTGGACATCCCTGGGGTGCCGTATATTTCCGAGTGATATTCCTTCTTCTGCATAAATCTCATTTTCCTTTTGATTAACCTTTTGCCACAAGAAATGATTGTCGGTAATATATTTTCCGTAAGAATGCTGCCAATAAAATAATCTCTGGTGTTCGCCCAGGTTCAGAGATTTTTGCAGTCAGGGAAGAGGGCTGCGGTGTTATTAAGCGGAGATGCACGAGGCCCGGAGTGCAATCCCCACCCACATTATGGGAAACATACATATGCATGGAGGGCTGACTGCCTGAATGAATAAACAAGCAAACCAACAGTGAATGGTGGGAGAAAGGTGACCTCTTACATGTGCAGGGTTGTGGGGTTTTTGGCTTTTGGTTTTGTGTATGTTGGTCCTGGGGTTTGAACTCAGGTCTGTGGCGCTGTCTCTGAGCCTTTTTGTGCTCCAGGCTAGCGCTCTACCACTTGAGCCACAGCACACTTGCAGCTTTTTCTGAGTAGTGTATTAAAGAGTCTTATAGACTTTTCTGACTGAACTGGCTTGGAACAGCAATCCTCAGATCTCAGCCTACGGAGTAGCTAGGATTACAGATGTGAGTCACCAGCACCTGACTACAGGTGCAGTTTTTACTATTAAAAAAAAATGCATGAGTACTGGGGCTTGAACTCGTTCCTTAGCTATTTTTCTCAAGGCCAGCGCTCTACCACTTGAGCTATAGCTCCATTCCCAGCATATTTTCTTTTTGCCTGAAATTGGAGATAAGAGTCTCAGAGACTTTCTTGCTCAGGCTGGCTTCGAACTACAGTCCTGAGATCTATCTCCTGGGTAGCTGGAATTACAGGTGTGAGAAGCTGAGAGCTGGCTCACTGTGTCTTTTTACAGAATCTCACAGAATCATATTTTGTTGAATAATATAGTTCATGATAATCCTGGGATGCAACCCTTAGGAACACAATTGTATCCTAGGTCAGTATATGATAGCAATAAAGAAACACACCCACAGAGAAACACACACCAAAGCACATGTAAGTATTCACGTGTTGCTAGGTACACACACATCACAGTCAGTCAATCATGACTGAATTCTCCCCACAGACCAGAAGAGAGGTATTGATGCAATCCCTGAGCACTAACAATTCCATGTTTAGGAGACTAAGTTTTATCTTCATTGGTTTCTACAGCTGAAGTTCAGGATAAAATCCTTGTCAGAGACCAACAACAAAAGCACCTGGGAGGTTAAGTGCTCAGCTCCTCACGCACAAATTTGTTTTCCAATAAAGATGAAGCAAAGCTTTATGTGCTCTAAATTCAGCACATTTATTATGACCTTTTCTCTCAGCCTTGTTGAAGCACAGAAGAATGGAGAGATTATATACACAGCATATGTCTATTGTACGCATGTGTATATATGCAATTAATATCAGCCACCATCCAGGGGGGGGAATGGTTGCTTCTCTGAACACTTTATTATGTTAGCAGTTGATAAATCCCACCTTGAATAGAAGTGGCTCGTATTTAGGTCACACAAAGTCATTGCCTTTTTTTTTTTTTTTAATTTAAACTGTGCACTAGATGAGAACACAAGAGCGAGCATTTCGGGAAGACGATTCAGAAGCAGCAGCAATGGGCTGTCATTTGGCGGAAAAAGTTTCCCCAGAGCACCCCAGGGACATGTTAATCAAAGCGTTTTAATGGATTCAGTCTGATCTGTGACAGGCTTTGTTCCAGAGATGGCATTCGCTGGATAGAGCTGCAAGTTATCAATAAGACACAGTAATTGCGGGGAGCGATTGGGCTGCGTTTCCAGGGAGGGCTTCATCCCATCCAGCTGGATTTTATTATCAGTCGAGGCAGGGATGTCGTGCCGAAAGTGTCAAAGGATGACTGGTTTCTTCCTTTCATCTCCCAACATAGAATGATGAAAATTAAGCGATGAGAAAAATCGACATGAATTTACCCCAACGTTTTTCTTTTGTTAAACACTCCTATACCATCTCCCCTGTTTCTTACTCTTGTTAAGTCTTTATCCTACACTTTAAAGCCAGATCTGGGCAGCAAATCTTTTCAACTGATCAAATAAATCCATGTGCACCAGAGGCAGGCATCTGAAGCTCCTCGGTGGGCTCCAGCTGGTTCTGTGGTGGTTTCAGCCCTAAGTTCTTTGTTATCTCTCAGGTATCAAAACAGCCAGAGGCTAAACTAATGACTGAGGCTCACATTGATCACCTACCGGGATAGTTAGCTTTACAGCCACTTAAAAAGGTTAAACTGCCCGATCCGATGGAAAAGGTCTTGGTGCCTGCTCAAAACCAGTCATAGGGCTGTTTCCTTTCATAAGTCAAAATCCTCAACCCTGGAAGATCAAAATCATTTCCCCCAGTAAGAGAGGTCAAGGCCAATGAGCGAAGGCGGCAGGGAGACAATGCTCACCGAGGAGCTGGTCTCATTTAAGGTGCGAGCTCTTCAACCCTGGTGCCGCCCGGCCTTCAGCTCCCAGGTCTCAGAGCCAATCTGTCATCGCAGAAAATCTCCACACCTGGGTGGTCAGTGTCAACACCTGGGAAGGCAGGGAAAGAGCCATCAGCCATCTGTGGCTCTGTTCTCTGTGGCTCTCGGAGTTGCTCAGTGTGCCGTCCAGTAGCTGTCACTCCTCATTCGAGAAGCAAGGGGTTGGGCAGATTTATCAGCTGCATGCCACAGAGCTCTCTGGGTGTACCCAGGCACAAACGAGCTGCCCGTCCATTCCCATAGCTGGGAAATAGAATAATATAGAGGTAATCCCTGATGCTAACATGTGATCTGCGCTGTCTAGCATAATGACTCATTTTTTCCATTACACAGTCTCTCAAATAGAGCTCTGGAATCCTTACCAGGCTCTTCAGGACTGATGACAAGCTCCTTTGCCAGTTTTATTCCTTGTGATCAACCCACACCATTCTACTTTTGTTGCTGGCATAGCATGTTTTGTAATTTCATCCCTCTTGTCTTTGTTTACAGCATTCCTACAGCCTGAAATATCCTTCTCCTCATTCTCCACTTACCAAATTCCTTCTTAACCCTCAAGCCCCGCTCCCATGCCATTCCCCCAGTGGGGTCGGCCTTAACACCACAGGCCACAGAGCTACAGAGGGCTGCAGGACAAGGCCTTGGCGCTGGAGGCCTGTGCTGCCAGAAAGCTTTAGGGAACCGGCGAAACTCCCAGCTAACAAGCTCATTTGTTCTGTGGAGTCCGAGTGATGGCCTATTGCTTCCCAGCAGGAGCAAACCTCTAAGTCGCCTTGGGAAATAGTCAAGAAAGCCAAGAAGCTAGCTGGATGAAGGTGGCTCCTTCCTGTAATATGAACTACTCAGGAGGCTGAGATCTGAGCATCGTGGCTCAAAGCCATCTTGGGCAGAAAAGTCTATGAGACTCTTATCTCCAGTCAACCACCAAAAAGCCAGAAGTAGAGCTGTAGCTCAAGTGGTAGTGCCAGTCCTGAGTAGAAAAAGTTAAAGGCCCTGTCATGGAAGGAAGGAAGGAAGGAAGGAAGGAAGGAAGGAAGGAAGGAAGGAAGGAAGGAAGGAAGGAAGGAAGGGAAGGAAAGGAAGGGAAGGAAGGGAAGGGAAGGGAAGGGGGTTGGGGGAGGGAAAGGGACCTCACTTCTGCCCTGGGGCTAGCCAAGCACTGGAAACATTCACATATTCATTCAAGATCCCACCTTCTAGTTTACACAAGGAAATTGAACACAATACCCCTGGGGCTGTTAGGGTAGAGAAGCCATTAAGGGGATAAGGTCATGCCTCCCAGCAGTTATTTCCCCAGTTAATTGTCCCTTGCTAATCTTCCAGGCCTGTTTCTCAAACCTGCTCTCAGGTTACTACCCTAGCAGCAATGAGTCCACCCCACTCCAAGTAGTCTTGGTGTTAGAGAATTTGCCTTGCTTCTCAGTTCACTGGGGAGGCTGTGGCCCTAGCTGGGACCACACTTTGAGGACCACTGATTTTTGGATACCACCCATCTCCATCACCACCTTGTCCACTCTGGGGAATAGAGCAGAGTTAAGGGCAACAGAAGAGACAGAAAGACTGGTGAAGAGGTTATTGTATTGGCTCTTTAATGGAGATGGTGAAGGTCCCAATTCAATAACAATAATAATAATTCCTCCTCCTCCTCCTCCTCCTCCTCCTCCTCCTCCTCCTCCTTCTAGAGGTACTCAGAGCCCAGCACTTAATTCTTAGCACACTGTGTGTATACAGCTTTATGCTTCAGTAAGGTGCTGGCAACAGCCTCATAGTTACTGCTCTGATTAACAACCCACCACTCGACTGCCCACAGTCCTGTCAAGAGGTATCATTAAAGTTTGCAAACAAAGTTAATTTGCGCATATATTTAAAGGTTTAGTAATGGAGCCTTCTGTGGAATCCCCACTCTTGGAACAGAATGGAATGTTCTATTTGCTCACAAGTGGAAGTCTGTGCTCTGGTCCCTCTTGGATTCATATGGATCCCATTTTCAAGCTACTTTTTTAGAATGGTTGTTGTATCAAATAAAGGCTCCTGAAAGTACACACATTCTCAGCAACAGGAAAGTGCCTGGCGTAATGGAAAGAGAATATTAGAACCTCTTTAGACTAGGGTTACAGAGCTCTGGTGTAGAAAAGCTCCCAGAAGAGGTAACCCGAGAAAAGAACACATTTAGAAACACTGGCCTGGCCTCAGAAGCACATGGAGCTGCTTTTGTGCCTACGCAGATAGAGCTGATGTGGAGCACGGAGGTTTTCGTTCTGCTCAAGTGAAAACCAGCCTCCTGCCACCTCCACACTTTCACACTGCTGTGTTCCTACTTGTCCACACCTCCACACACACATTCCCACGACACAGAGCCAAGAGTGGCTAGGAACCTTCGAGACAACAAAAACACAGCCTGCCATCTTGCCACTGACCATTGCAAAGCTCTCTATTTGTAAAAGGAATGATGTAGAAATAACTGGGGTATCTTCCCTGAACATCCTCAATATATACAGAAACCCCTTTGTGCTTGGCACTGGTGGCTCACACCTGTAATACCAGCTACTCAGGAGATTAAGATCTGAGGATCATGGTTCAAAACTTGCCCAGGAAAAAATATCTGTGACTCTCCAATCTCCAGTTAACTACCCAAAAACTGGAAGTGAAGCTGTGGCTCAAGTGGTAGAGCACCAGCCTTCAGCAGAAAAGCTAAGGGGCAAGACCAGGCCCTGAATTTAAGTCTCCTCCCGCCCCCTCTCCCCCACCCCGTGTGCGCGCGCACACACACACACACACACATCTCCTTGGCCTCTTTTTGAAGCAGTGGGACTGTAGTGACTGTCCCTTGAAATGCAAAGCCTCCTCAATGTTGTGCCATATTGCACCAAGAAGCAAGGGCCTGTTTTTTACTTGTTTACACTGTGAACGAACGCACCCATAGTTGTTGGTCATTTCATTTTAAAAGTGGCTATGCCAGCAGTTGGAGAGGATGAAAGGCTACTCAATTAGACCCTAAAACTTTAAGAGGTAAAGCCAGGCACTGGTGGCTCATGCCTATAATCCCAGCTACTTAGGAGGCTGAGATCTGAGGATCACAGTTCAAAGCCAGCTTCAGGCTGGAAAGTCCATGAGATTCTTTTTGGTTTGTTTTGTTTTTGTTTTTGTTTATTTAGTTATTTAGTTAGTTAATTGGTCATGGGGCTTGAACTCTGGGCCTGGGTGCTGTCCCTGTGCTCTTCAGCTCAAGGCGAGCGCTCTACAGCTTGAGCCACAGCGCCACTTCCGGTTTTCTGGTGGTTTATTGGAGATAGAAGTCTCACGGACTTTCCTGCCCTGGCTGGCTTTGAACTGCAATCGTCAGATATCAACCTCCTGAGTAGCTAGGATTACAGGCGTGAACCACTGGCACCTGGCCCAGGAGACTCTTATCTCCAATAAACTGCCCATGACCAACACACACACACACACACACACACACACAAGAGGTGAAGGTTAGTGCTGGTGGCTCACACCTATAACCCTAACTATTCAGGAAGCTGAGATCTGAAGATAACAGTTCAAAGCCAGTGCTAGCAGGAAAGTCCTTGAGACTCTATTTCCAATAATCCAACAAAAATCTGGAAGTAGAGGTGTGGGTCAAATGGTAAACACCAAACTTGAGCCAAAATGCTAAGGGACAGTGTGCAAGTGTTAAATTCAAGCCTGATACTTGCACAAAAAAAAAAAAAGTCCTTTTTCCTTTTCCTGTTGTCCTAGAAGATGGAGTAGGAAGTGTACAATCCGGGCCAGCTCGGGGCAGCCTCGTGAAACATTCTTCTCTGCCCAACTTTCCTTCTTTTTCCTGCTTAGTGCCACCACCCAGGGGCTGGGAAAGTAAATTAAGTCAGAGCCTCCAGGTAATACCCAACTCTTAAGCCAACGGACACTCCACAATTACTTTTCTATATCCGGAGATTCTCCAAGAATAGGAATTTCCTAGGAAACCTATCATCATTAGTTAAGCAAACAAAACATAACCAACCTTGACTGTTAGCGAATAAGATCAAGACTGAAAAATTACCAAAGCGAGGAATGTCCTTTCATTCCATCAAAAGGAAAGAAAAGTGCTCCTAAAACCTGGCCAATCAAAAGCTTATCATTACTATAATTATTATGTCACCTTATTCAGGGTCCTTGCCATCACAAAACTTGGTGTCTAGAAACGTAAACCCCATCTTGCAAGGAAGACAATCCAAAAGCATCCTGTTTGAGACTGGAAAATTCTTTGATTTCTAGGTTTGTGCCTCAAAATAGGTTCAGTAAGGAAAATGCTACCTTAAGACCTTAGGCACTGTCTGCAGGTGTACAACACTAGAGGAATGCAGGTATTACAGATGTTTCTTCTGCCCTGAAAGAATACCATGCTGTCCAGATAGGTGGAGCCCTGTCACAGAAGAATGATTTGTGGAAAAAAACTAATCTGAAGAAGGGAGAAATCATTCACTTGGTCACTACTCTGCAATTGACTGAGGCGGACTGAGCCTCGCAATTTCTATGTGAAAAAGAAGACTTCCCCAATAAAAACAGACATTTTTGTCATCTTTTTAACAAGATGTCCATTTTATTTTCGGTAATACACAAATGATAAAAACGAAGACAGGCAGCGTTTTAACAAATTCTTGCTTACTCAATCAGGCAAGGAAATAATAAGACTTGAAATGTTATCAATATGTATCAGTTCCCTGTGGTAATATAGATATAGATATATAGAGACAGACAGACAGACAGACAGACTGATAGCTAGCTAGCTAGATAAATAGATATTAGAGGGGTTTTGTGGTTGTTTTGTTTTGATGCCAGTACTGGGGACTGGAACTGAGGCCTAGGCACTGTCCTTTAGCTTTTTTGCATGAGGCTGGAGCTCTACTACTTGAGCCATGTGGCTTTTTGATGGTTAAGTAGAGATAAGAGTCTCACAGACTTATCTATCAAGGCTGGCTTCAAATCTAAGGCTTTTCTGCTCAGACTGGCTTTGAACTGCTCTTAGATCTCAGCCTCCTAACTAGTTAAGATTATAAGCATGAGCTACTAGCCTCCAGTTTGGGTCTTAGAATGGTTTTATCAGGGCGATGCAGTAGTCCTCCTGCGAATATCATGCAGTAGAGAACTTGAAGCTTTCTTCCCCTCTCAAATCCTGCACTATTTGGAAATTTTTTTTATGATGACTGCTTGATACACCAACTTGTTCTAATTCATTCTTTCAATTTTAAAACCACAGGATTATATCAGAAATGGCCAAATTATAAATGTGACTTTGCTAATTGTTAGTATCATAGCTAAGCACAGATCTATTTCTGTCTCCTTCAAGGGTCAGATTAGTTAAAACATTAGTTCTGTGGCGCAGTTCCCCCCGCAAACACCCCTGACAGTTTCTCATTTGCCTTCCTGCAGCAAATGTTGGCACATTTGGCCTCCTGGAATATTCTAACGCCGGCCTAGTAACACATCTGCTATATTTATTTTTGAATGTAAATGGCACTCAAAAGTATGCTTTGAAAATTAATCTCGGCTGAAGAAACAATAAACACTAATAAGTACAGATTTTGTTCCTGTTAACAATTACTTTGTGAAATTGTTAGATGTGGTGGAAGAGGCTAGTTTACAAATACAGTGTGCAGCAATTAAGTCCCTTTCAAATCAGCCTGAATGATGCCTCTCAGATGGGGTAAGGGAATATCAGAGTAGACTTGCGTGATTTTATGACTTTGAGCACACATGAAGAGCAAAGGCCTCTATGAGGTCAACTCGACCATTGCTATGAAAACAAAGGAAATTAATTTCTAGCAAGGAGATCAAGAAAAGACCCATCACACATTCTCTGATGAAATTGTATTGCCTGTTAATGTGGACAAGGCCAACAACAAAGAAAACACTTCCCCACCCCCCTCTACTTCTAAATACCTATTAAAAACTATAAACAAAGGGGCTGGCTTGCTTTGCAAGTCCCGGAATCTAAAATGTTCCAGAGCAATTGTGGCATTCTGGCCTATGGTCTGATTCAAAAAGGGTCTGCTCACCCCAACGGCTGTAACCAACAGATTGAAGCATTCAGTGAGTTCTCTGAACCTCAGCCATCTGTTTACATTGTGTGGTAAAATCACAGTGCTGGGAATTGCTTGAGTTCCCTTAGTACCGCAAGCAATCAGCCCTGGAATGCTGGGCTCTGCTCAGTCCTTGAGCAAAAGAAAAGCCAGCTAGCTGTGAGCACCCAGCAGCCTTGAGCCTGCCGTCATGGACACTGTATGTTCACCTTCCCCATCTGTGAAACAGGAGAACCAAGGTGTACATCACCTCCCCCCACACCCTCATTCTAGGGCTTAAACTCAGGGCCCTGAACCTTTGCTCAAGGTTGGCATTCTACCATGTGAGCCACAGCTTTCCTTCTAATTTTTTTTGCTGATTAATGATAATACAAACAGGAAGTTGTTACACAGACAAAACCAAAGATGGTTCTCCTGTAACTTAAACCATACCAAACAAGTTTGCATAACAGAAGATTGAGGTTTTATAAACAGGAGGCTGATCTAGAGACTATATTAATGATATACCTACCCACTCCTGGGCTGTATGCAACCTGAAGGATTAGGATAGAAGGCAGGTGTCTCTTCAATGGCTTACATTATGTAGAAATATGTAATTGTTGGTGGGAAAACATTTACGTTTATAAAGGCAAGACTATAAGCTTTTGCACTTATTCAAGTATTTGTGAACTTACAAAGACACATAGAAAGAAACCTGGTACCGGTGGCTCACACCTAGCTTCTTAGGAAGCTGAGATCTGAGGATCACAGAACAAGGCCAGTCTGGGCAGAAAACTCTCTGAGACATTTATCACCAATAAACTACGAAAAAGCCAGATAAGGAGCCGTGACTCAAGTAATAGAGAGCCAGCCTTCAACCCCCACCCCAAAAAGTGAGGCCTTGGGTTCAAGTCTCAGTCCCAGCATGCATGTGCGCGCGCACACACACACACACACACACACACACACACACACACACATCAGCGTTTAGAAAGAATTGAGAATACATTAGACAAAGAGATGCAGGTGAAGCCAGTCTGATGGTGTTATCACCTAAGCTTGAAGACATTACGTACAGGTTGACACGGGAACCTGTGATCAGTGGATCCCCTCGGGGGATAAATCAGAGGACCCTGGGCCTAAGGCGATTAGACACAGTTCTCATTTTCACTGGAGTTTGCTACTTCTAGATTTGTTTCAGATATGTATGTGTGTGTGTGTGTGTGTGTGTAAACGTGGTAAGCTTTCTTCTTTTATCTCTCAGATGAGATGGTAACGCTCAAGACAAATTAGATGCATACATTTGGAAGCAATATTGTTCTATAAAAACAGGAGTTAAAGTAAGGAAAATAGAAAAGCCACATATCGGCTTCTCTAATGTCATTCATACCACATATCCAAAAAACAACAACAATAAAAAACACCCACCTTAAAATAAGGCTCCTTCTTGCCTTGCTTGTTTTGTGTTCTTCTTGTCTTATCCTGGTTCAGATCTATTGCTGGGTCAAGACCAAGACCAGAATGCCCTACTGTGATGCCTGTTTCTATTTCAGAAATTGGTTTGTTAATGACATTCTAATGTCTATCATCCTATAGCAGGAACTATATTAATATTTTTTCTCTCAGGCACTGTTACACAGATGTCAGCTCTAATCCCTATTGAAGACTGCTACAAGTCAATCTTCAAGGAAATATATTAGTGATGCCTGTGGAGCTTCCAGAAATCTAAGAGGTGTGAAAAATTATAATTGGAAAGAAGAAACTTTAAAGAAATGAAGCTTAGCTTGGAATATGTGAAATTATCCAGTTGGGTGACAGTAACTAGCCTACACATTCCCCCCCCAAAAAAACTATATTAGCCTAATGTAAATTAATAACATGTTCTATAAAAAAAACTTTCAAATTGTCTCAATGCATCAACTGTGTTTGTACAAATCAAGCTCAAGAAAGCTTTCCGTCTGGGCTGAAAGCAATGCCCACTGTTCATCTTTCACAATTATGAATTAAATGAGTTAAAAATCTGTAAAATGTTATTGATGTTTCTCTCTCAACAGAACCTTTACGCTGTTTGGAGAGACCGAGGGTACAGATGTTTCCCAGGCCGCGGGTGGGAACAAGACTGCTTTTCAAGAACACCACTGCAAACCCATGAAAGGTGTGCAAACAGATGACAGGGGTAGTTGCAGTATGGGATTGATTAGGGGCTCAATTACTAAAAGCACATCGCCTGCATTGTTCTTTTTATGCTACTCTTTGATGACAAAAAAAATAACAACACACAAAACATGAATAGCTCATCAGAACTACAATATGTTTGCGTTTGGGGTTTCTTTCCAAAAGGGAACATCTGTACCTGCAGTCAAGGCTAGAGAAAGACAAGAAGGAGCTGGCATGCATTCTTACAGGGAAGGGAATCGTCCATAATTCACTCGCCGACAGGTACCAGCCGCATTCTTCCTGCTCATCGTGTTCCTGAAAAGTTAGTAGAGGCCAGGTCCACCTGTCCTTCCAACTGCACAAGCGGCTGTGAAATGGAGGCTCATGACTCCAGGTGAGTCCAGGCAGAAGATGTTTGAGAGGCTCCATCTCCAGAAACAGGGCATGCCATTTACCATTGGAGCTGCAGTGAGGAGTGAAAAATAAGAAGACAGAGGCCAAGGAGAAGATTCAGGCAGGAAGCAAAACCCAACCCAAAAGAATCCGCACCACAAAGGATTGGAGGTGCTGTTCAGTGGTGCTAGAGCATTGACTGACAGGTGTAAGGCAATGAGTTCAAACCCCAGTACCACAAAAAGAAAAAAAAAAAGAGTAAATGCCAATCCTAAAGGGGACAACTGAGTTGAGGGAAAGGAGAATGAGAAAGCCTCATGGAGTCTTGAATACACTCAGTAATAGAAGTATTAACAGGGACAGAATCTATAAATGTGTAAACCAAATAACGATTGATTGCTCAAGGCTATTCATTAAGATCAAGGACTGATTAGTTGCATCCACACATGTTCCTCACACCTAAATACTATGCTATTTCCACTCTGACTTTTAAATTCTTGCTTCCTAGGCTAAGGAATCTCCTAAAATAAAGACAGTGGATAGAAGATGCTAGAAGGATGACATGGATGAAGGTGGGTTGGACACCTAAATTGACACAGTGTGTTAAAACTCCTTTACACAACTATTTAATGATGACAAAACAAACAAGAACAAGAGGTGAGGTTTTCCTAATAAATGTCTCATGGAGGTCTGATTTCATTCAGTAGTCTCTAAACCCTCAGTCGGGCCTTAGGCTGGAACCGAACTCACGGCTCACATTGGAATGGCCCAACTCCACGGAGCCCCAGCTTGTGGCCGCTGTCCGTGCCATTGTCGCTCCATGCCCCGTGTGCCCTGTCCTGGGGAAGTCCCAGCACTCAGATTGGGAAACAGCCTGCATTTGAAGTTTCAGGGGAAAAGATGAATAATGATCTTAAAAATATCTCTTCCCACGCCAGGCGCTGGTGGCTCCTGCCTGTCATCCTCACTACTCAGGAGGCTGAGAGCTCAAGATGCCAGTGTGAACTAGCCAGGGCAGGAAAGTGCCAGACACTCTCATCTCCAATTCATAGGCAAAAAGATGGAAGTGGAGATGTGGCTCAAGCGACAGAGTTTAGCCTGAGTGGAACAATCTACGTAAGAGTACAAGGCCCTGAATTCAAGCAACAGTACTAGCCGAAGAAAATTTAAAAACAAGCAAGCACACAACAATCCCTCTTCCCCGAAGGGTTTTTTGGTCTTTGTTTTGAGCTCTGGTTTTGTTTTGTTTTTCAGAGGCAACAAAGCAGCAAGCTTGTGACCCAGAGCAGCATTGTTAAAACAGAAGGATCAATTCTAGACTGGGTTCCAAGATGTTTGGCAGATGTGTGAGGATGGAGCTGGAGTTTGCTTGAGAACACTGGCGTGTGCAGCTGTGGTAAGACTGGAGTCGGTTCAGAGGAGTGAGGAAGATGATTAAAGGGATAAGGAATGGCTTTGCAGAGAATGCTAAGGAGATGCTTTTCGCCTTCCTCCCAAGAATGTGAAAATAATGACTATGAACTTCAAAACCAGTTGGTTCTTCGTGACTGCAACAAACCCAATGTGTGGAAATGGGCTTGAATTAAAAACAGGACAGAATTTGATATGACAAAAGGAAGAATTTCATATTACTCAGAGAAGTTTGGCACTCTGAGGTTGTGGAATTTGCATTTATATTTTTACAGAGGGATTGATTACACGTAATTTAAAAGCCTATATTCGCCAGCTGCTTTTTTTTTTTATTTTTTTGGTGTGTATGTGTGTTGGTGTTGGGACTTGAACTCAGGGCCCGGGTGCTATTCCTTAGCTTTTTCCACGCAAGGCTAGTGTTCTACCATTCAGACCCTTAATTGATTAATTAATATTAAGTAAGGGTTTCATGGACTTCCCTGCTTCGGCTGGATTGGAACCTTAATCTTCAAATCTCAGCCTCCTGAGGAGCTAGGATTACAAGTACCAGCCACTAGCACCTGGCAGTTGCTTTTCTTTTTGTTTTAGTGTTGTTGGTTTTTTTTTAGTGTCTCCCTGTAGTCTAGACTTTGAGGAAATATGTAAATATTTCATTTTTCTGCTCTACTCATTCTCCAAGTCCTATCTTAAAAAAGAAATTCATAGCTGATCTCAGTTACCAAGGGTAAATATTTTTCTTGATTTTTACTATTTCAGCGCTCTGCAGAGACATTCGGGCAAAAGGAAGTGGAGGATTATAGCTAGTCAGGGAAGCTTAAAGCCAAAAGAAATAGGCACAGATCTGGAAGACAGCATATGTCATTGATCTTGTCTACAAGCTAATTGAGAACATTCCCAGGCCTTGCAGGGCAATACTATTTCTAGACTTGCAGGATTTAAGGAGTGTTCAATAGTTCGATGCAAGGCAGTATGCCTGCTGGACATGGAGTCTGGCTGAATAATAACTCAGACTGGCCTCTCAGCCCCAGTGCAGAAAAGCAGTCTTTGCTTCTGTTTAGAAATTTCCACATCCAACTCTAAAAAGTAATAGTAGCAATCGAAACCAAAAAGTTGGCAGGTTTTGTTTCCACAAAGGACCAGATGACTCCTTTGTTTCTTATATATTGCCCTGATACTCACTTTCTCAATACACCTTTTTAAGCAACTGCTCATGCCCAGTGGCCCCAGTGAGGTTATAACTTCCTATAAAAAGAGCAGAGAGCTCCGTTGGTGACCTTCAAGCAGGCTAAAGACCTAGCAAAACTTGTCACTGGATGGCATTTCCACTTCTCTGTGAGAAACCACGGAGATGCGTTGGTGGGTCCCACGGAGGTACTCAGTTATAAAATGTTATTCACATGCAACAGATCATTGTTACTGTTTCCGGTAATTATTCTGCCTAATAACAAAAGGGAAACAACTGATTTTGACACCCAAGTTTTGCTGTAAATAGGCAGAACGTTGTCATGAATATGCAAAATATTATGATCATTGCCATACCTAACTAATTGCATTTGAAGCATGCTGGCCATAAAATAATTAATTAGCAGTGCAGAAAGGCATCATGATACTAGCTATAAATACTAAACATCTCTAATTATTTCCTTCATAAAATGGTCCTGCGAAGGCATTCCTAACAAACCCGCATGGCAGGCAAGGCCCAGAATTCCCCGCCCAGCTGGCCAGGCGCGGCCTGCGCCACCCCAGGGCTTTCTATTCTGTGATATTGTGGGGATGAGTGGCTACCAATTTGAACATAAACTAAAATGAAGCTACTCTAGGATTTGCCATGTTCTTGGAGCTGTTGGGTAATTGTAGTGGAAAATTCAGGCAGGGCCTTTTGTTGTGGGCATCAAAAGTGCTAGGTCACTGTGGACCTGCTCAGTACATTCTGAGTTCAAGCAAAAATTGATTTCCTTTTTTTAAAAAAAGCAGCTGGCATTACAATGAATAGCCTTCTTTCGATTTTTCTTCTCCAGTGAAGCGTTCAGTGAATGCGGCGGGCATAATAGGCTGCGGTAAACAGTGTCAGGTTCTGTTAGATCAGGAGCGCTTTTAAACCAAGCAGACAAGCTATCATCAGTGCCCCAAACCCTGCAAATCATGGCACAGTCAGAAAATGAGTTTGTTTCCTGACTGGTGTGCTGATGACATTTTGAAGAATGGAAGGAGGCGTTTGACTAATCTTGCTGGCTGCCGCTTGCTCCATTATGACGCCATCTTGTTAATGAGCAAAAATAATGTGCTGGGAGGAGGCAGTAATAGAATTAGAGTCCTGTGAGCCGGATTCTGGACCACTGTGAACGTTCTCTGATCTTGCATGAAGCGGGTGAGAGGGCCTAGGGATTCATCTCTTGCTATCATTTATCAGAGTCCTCTGGCTTTATTTCCACTCTCCTCCCCCCACCCCACCCCGCACCGTGGTTTGAAAATAGGAAATTGGCCAACATCATAACAAAGTATCTTGTCTAGATCTTAGTCCTTAGGGTTAAGAAGACCCCATGACCAAGTCAAAGATAGCAAGTCTGGCTTGGAGCTTTCCTACCCCCTTCTCCCAACACACACACACACACACACACACACACAGCACTGACACCAAACGACTGTAGAAAAAAAAAATCTTGTAAACCAAGATTTGAGTAATGGAAGAATGTTAAAATACATTCCCTTGTGTCAAAGAGCCTTCGGAAATCAGCATTCATTTGCTTCTGAACATTATTTCTTTTCTAAGCCAGCCCTCTTGCCTATCTAACCGTCCTTTCTATGATCCTGGTAGAGGGGGGAAAGTATCTGCAGATCTCTCCCAGATTTCAAGGCGAGTGTCAGCACATCCAGTCCAGAAAGCTTTCCCCAGAGTCTTTACAGTGAACTCTCCTGCCACGTGCTCTCAGGATGAGAGGAGCCCCCTCGGACCCGAGGGAAAGATGCAGTAGGCACCCCAAACAGAAAGCACCCAAGGACAGCACAGGGAAAAGACATCCTCATCACGTGTTTCTGGAAAACCCCTTCTTCCTCGCTGCTCACTGGGATAAAAACGCTTCCTTCCATACTAGGAGGGTGTTTCTTAGCAATTG
Source organism: Dipodomys ordii (assembly GCF_000151885.1). Classification (NCBI taxonomy): domain Eukaryota; kingdom Metazoa; phylum Chordata; class Mammalia; order Rodentia; family Heteromyidae; genus Dipodomys; species Dipodomys ordii. Next base: position 13,454,385 of record NW_012267243.1, on the reverse strand, counting down.
CACCTCTAAATAGAAGGTAATTACGGAGGAAATTAACTTCACAGCCAAAGATTGTGTTGTCATGATAATTCAGAGGAGTGGGAAGGATGTTTTCTGAGCAATCTCTAATCTTTTTTTCTTCTTCTTCTCTCTTTTTTGGTTATCACTTAATGGTATTCATTAAAACCGATAACAGAAATTGCCTCCCTTTAAATTTCCTACTGAGCCTCGATTTAGTTGAGTTAGACTTTTCTTGCAACAATGCATTAGTGTCATGCTCAATTGACTTCAGTTGTAAAAGAAATAAATCTCCTATGTGACTTTGTTGCTCGCAGCATCTGGAAATGGTTATAAACAAGTACTCTGTCAGGCCATTGTTTAAAGAACAGCATGGGTTTCCCTTGTCTGCAAGTCTCTGTGTGCATCAGTACTCTGAATTTGGTTGTGCAGAAACTTAGGAGAGGCATTCCGACAGTGTCAAGTGGCATTTATTTTTTGAAAGACGCACATTTAGAACCCAAGGCAGGTTTATTTTTCATCATTAGCCCACAGGTCCTTGCTGTTTTATGCACACTTATCCTGGATACGTGCATGGTGACAGTGGCACCCTCAAGATGGGCAAGCTAAAGATCCAAGAGTGCTGACAAAAATCCTAGTGGCCACCGGTGTCATTTAAAAGATGAGTTTCCCTTTCAAGCAATGAATAGAGAAAACAAATCTCACTCCTCCATATTTAAATCCTAAATGTAATTCTGTGGCTGGTTAAATACAGCCACGTAGACAGATGACATGACATCCAACATTTACTCCATCCGGGAAGTGGAATTTGACATGAAACTGAAAAAGAGAATGACAGCGGCTCTTTTGTATCTTGGCTATCTCCACCCACCTGGCCAAATTTTGTGAGACTGCATTTTGCATTGAGTTCCCATCTATAGCTTTAAGATCATAATCCAACAGAGATGGAGACAAGTGTAGGAGAGCTGCACAATGTGTACCTAAGACCATGCTCTGTGGCAAATCCCTCCAACCCCTGGGCACGTTGTTTCGCTTAATCATTTGGAGAACCAACTCAGGGCCTTACATTTGTTGAGCAGCTGCTCTACTACCTGAGAAACACTCCCCAACACTTTCCTTTTAATTTGTTGAAATAGAGCTTCAAGAAATTTTTGTCCAGCTCTCTTTTAACTACAACCCATTCGATTTCGGCCTGCTGAGGAGCCAGGGTTGTCAGCATGAGCTCTCGTCTGGCTGATCTTCCTAACTTTTAAGGATGCAAAGATGAACAACTTCTGTGGTTGCCAGCATTTCTCTTACTTTAATTGTATTTAATACATAAAAGAAACTAAGGCTTAGGACTTTAAGGTCATACAGCTACTGTATTTGGGGATCTTGGAATCAATATACTTGAAGATACCTTGTATTTATTGAATTTGACCACTGGCATTAGTTTTTTTGGGAAAAAAAAACACTACCATTACTCCTCTACTCCTTACTACTTTCAATTAATATTGTTAAAACTAGCTCAACCTCAGGAATGTGAATAAACATGGAATGAAAAGTTACCCACTCTTCTCTAAAAGAAAAAGAAAATGAATAATAAAACATTTACTTATTTATTTACTCTCTGTTAAATGCATAGAGACAGCCTTACAGAAGGGTGTTTTTTATCTGTACTGTGTGTGAGGAAATGAGTATTCAGAGCGGATAATAATCTGCTAATTTCATAGAACTCAGTGGCAATGGAGGAGATTGAAATTGAGATCTGCTTTGTTCCAAACTGCAAACCAAACCAGTGTTAAGAACTTCATATCTCTTGCCACTGATAATATATGTGGATGAGCAGAACTTCCCAAGTATGGTCCTGAAATTGATGTCTTAACTGTTTCAATCTTCAAATCCAAAGTCTCACCCTAGAAAGAGAGCTAGATAAAGAGAGAGAGAGAGAGACAGAGGGAGACAGAGAGAGACAGAGATAGAGATAGAGAGACAGGGAGACAGCAATAATAAACTTAGAGTCATTAATTTGAGTTTCTTGTGGGAGAAAGTAGAATTAATATATTGTTTTCTCCCATGATTGTGTTGAATTTCATGTAAAGCTTGACATATCTCTGCTGAATAATGAGGAAATAACCATGCAAATAACCAAGGAAACTAGAAAGTGCAGTGGTAAGATCTGGCGATGAACTACACTATGAACGTTTTGCTGAGGGATTTCTCGTTAGTCAAGGTCAATGTGCCCTCTGAAATCTTTTACCTTTTTAGTAAGTTAAGCAAATCTGGGAGGGTTAGTAGCTCATTATGGTGTTTGCTTTTTCCCTTTATTACTAGAACATTTCTTTAGAAGAAAGTCAGCATCAGATGCAAAGGTGGTATAATGTGCAGTTTTGCAAAAATAAAAGTTATTTTATGAAATACACACCAAGCAAATACCACAGTAAGCCAATGAGCATTGCATGAATACATGAGATGAATAAATAGGGAACCACATTTTACATTTCTAAGTTCCTTTTTATTGAAGCAGTAAATGTCTCATGACCTTGATTTGCAATAGAGCTATTTTTGAGAGTGGTCCAAAAATACTGCAGTTCCAGAGAGACAGAAAGTACTAAAATTGATCAATGACCTGGGAAGAGTTGCTGAAAGTTTGCATAAAAGCAAATAACTATTTCCATCTGAATATGATACATAAAAGTTCCAACCAACTTTCTAAACCAGCCACGTTCTCAAAATGGAGAGTCAACTTACTCATAAGTGACATACGCTATCTTATCATTGGTTGGAAGATGTAGTATCAGGTGCTGTTCTCTACATAAAACTGATGGCTGCTGAGGAAGTTATAAACTGCTACCAAATTCCAAAGCTAGCAAGGTTTTACAAGTGCTCTCTGCTGTTTATAGTAAATGGTTTCAAATATCCATAGGGCCAGGCCTGTACACAGTTGCCTTCAGTTTGGAAAGGCTGCCACATTTTAAATACATCATGCTGTTATAGTGCAAAGTGCACTTGTCGTGGAGCCAATATGACTGCAAGTTGAATTCTGAACTAATGTGACACGAGTCTTCTAGCATTAATAATTTTTCATCTTGTCCAAATAACTTTTACTAGCATTTATGCTCTCTATAATGGCAGACACGGTGCAACTAACGGCCCTCTGTCGTGGATTCACAAGACCGAATGTTGGATGGCTCACCATTTTAAAAATAAATTCCCAAGGAGTAACATCAGCTAGACAGCGAGCTAGGAGGTCCCAGGTCTCATGTCCTGTCAGAAGAAAGGAAGAAACAAGCACACGCCAGCTGAAATGGTTAAAGGAAAGCATTTGAGCGTAGCCCTACGGTGAACAGACAGGAAAGAGAGGAAACACTTGGCCTGGGCTACCCCCCCCCAGCCATGCTGCGGTGGGGTCAGAACTCCTGAGAGGAAATGGTAAGGAGTGAACATGCCATGGACGGCTGCAGGGTCTGAGAGCAGAGATCCCTGCAGCCTTTGCCAGAACTGAGTTCAAACTCAGGACCAAGCACGCTGTACCCCTGGACTGCAGAGTTGTTTTCGCATCCGCTGATCGTTCCCCAGGGAGCCTCACATAGAGAACATGACAGATAAAAACGACAAGGCTATCGCAAAAGATGCAGACAAGGCATTTAGTGAAGGTCAGTAGGTAGCCTTTCTAATACAAGAACACAATTGTTGAGCTGGAGGCCGGACTCAAGCGATGGTCTGTCTGCCTAGCAAGTAGAAGCCCGGAGTTCAAACCCCAATAATGACAAAGAGAAACTTAACATAAAACAAACAACACTCCATCATTTATGTGTGAATGGAAATTTCCCCAACATGCTAAAGCTCATTTTCCCCAGCCGGATATAGGTAACATAGCCACGGAGAGGGTTATAATGGGGTAGGAAGCTGAGATTTTTCTGCAGATATGAGAGATGAAGCAAAAATGGCTATTCTTACCACTCTATTCAATATACATTGAAAGTACGATCAACAGCAATTAAATAAAAAATAAAGACGTTCAAATCAGAAACAGTAAAAGTTTTACTATTTACAGAAGGAATGATATTACAGGTAGTAAACTCTAAAGATTCTACCAAAAAAATCTGTTCATAATAATAATAAATGTATAAGGTACATAATCAAAACACAAGAATCATTTTATAATTTTTTTATCATAATAACAACCTGAGAAATAAAGGTAACGATTGCATTTAAAATAGGGTCCAAGGCCAGGTGGTATGGCTCATGCTTCTAACCTAAGCTGCTTGAAAAGAAGAGACTGGAAGGATCATGGTTTGAGACAGGTTGAGGAAAAAAGTTTAAAGACTCCCATCTTAATCAACAAGCTGGGCATCATGGTCATGTCTGTATTCCCAGCTACATAGGTGGATGTCAGTGAGGAGATTATGAGGGGAGTATGGTCCCAGACAACAATGCAAGACCTTACCTGAAAGCTAATGCAAAAAGAAGGGTGGGGCCTGGGAAGGTGGCTCAGTGGTAGAGCGCTTGCCTTGCATGCCTGAGGCCCTGGGTTCGATTCTTCAGCACCACATAAGCAGAAAAAGCCGGAAGTGGCTCTGTGGCTCAAGTGGTAGAGTGCTAGCCTTGAGCTGAAGAGCTGAGGGACAGCGCCCAGGCCCAGAGTTCAGGCCCCATGACTGGCAAAAAAAAAAAAAAAAAAAGGAAGGGTGGGGATATGCTTTCAATACCTTCCCAGCAAATGTAAGGCTGTTGCTTGAACTAAAACACAAAAATAAAATAGGGTTAGAGAGAGGGAGAGAGCGCGGGTTCAAAGCCAGCTGGGGCAGGAAAGTCTGTGAGACACTTATCTCTAATAAACCACTCAAAAACCAAAAGTGGCGCTGTGGCTTAAGAGGTAGAATGCTAGCCTTGAGCACCAAGAGGCTGAGGGACAGCGCCCAGGCCCTGAGTTCAAGCCTCACAACCAACAACAACAAAAAAAGAGCCATATTTAGGAATAAATTGGATCATGGAAATACTAGCTTAAAAACACACATATAGAGTCAAAAGAACAAAATAGAACTCAGGAATAAATTCATGCCTACGCACTCCACTAATTTTTAACAGCAATAAGTCATGGCGAAACATGCTTCTAGTCAGTGGTATTAGGAAAACAATGCAGAAAATTAATTTGGACCTTATCAAAGAGCATACTTTAAAAAACTTAAAATACATTAAAGACTTAAGCATGGTCTGGGAAGGTGGTTCAGTGGTAGAGTGCTTGCCTTGCATGAATGAGGCCCTGGGTTCGATTCCTCAGCATCACATAAACAGAAAAAGCCAGAAGTGGTACTGTGGCTCAAGCAGTGTAGAGTGCTTGCCTTGAGCTGAAGAGCTGAGGGACAGCGCCCAGGCCCAGAGTTCAGGTCCACAACCGGCAAAAAAATAAAAAAGACTTAAGCACATACAAGTGATACAAGTAAAAGTCTCTTTACACAAAGGAAATAACAAAATGAACAGGCAGCCTATAAATTGAGGGAAAATTTTTGTCAACTGTATATATAACATAGGTTTATTTTGGGTTAATACTCAAAACACATAAAGAACTCATAGAACTCAAGTTAATAACCAAATTTAAACAAATTAATAGCCAAATTTAAAATTGGGAAAACAATCTGAATAGGCATCTCTATAAAGAAAACAGGATTTTCCATGTAACAGTTGCTCACACCTGCAATTCTAGGTCTTAAGGAGACTATAATCTGAAGATCCCAGTTCAAAGACAGCCCAGAAAGACAAAATCTGACAAACTCATACTTCCAATTACCAAGTGAATAGTTGAAAGTGGAAGTGTGGTTCAGGTGGTGGAGACTTAGCCTTGAGCAAAAAAGCTAAGTAAGAGCATCAGACCCTGGGTTCAAGCCTCAGTATTTGAAAAAGAAAAACAAACAAAAAACAGAACTGAGCCCAGAGCAGAACACTTGCTGAGAATACATGAGGGCCAGAGGTTTGTGCATTTTTCATGTGTCCATTGGCATTTTTTAAACCAATGACCAACAAAGATATAAAAGAATGCTCCACATCATTAATCATCAATACAAATCATAACAAGGTATCATTTCTTGCTTGCTAGTATGGACATTGCCAAAAAGAAAAAGAAAAAAAACAAGAACTAAAAGATGTTGGCAGGGATGTACAAATAAATCCTTGTGCTTTTCTGACATGGATATAAATTGGTATAACCATTAAAACAAACAAACAAACAAAACCATAGAGCTGGGTGCTGGTAGTTTATGCCTGTAATCCTAGCTACTCAGGAGGCTTGAGATCTGAGGATCAAGGTTCAATGCCAGCATAGGCAAGGAAAGTCTGAGAGATTCTTTTCTCCAATAAACCACCAGGAAATCAGAAGTGGCACTCAAGTAGTTGAACACTCGCTTTGAGCTGAAGAGCACAGGGATAGCACTCAAGTCCAGAGTTCAAGCCCCATCACACACACACACACACACACACACACACACACAGAACCATCATATGACTAAGAATTCCTCTTCTGAGTAGATACTCAAATGAAATTATAGCAGGGTCTTGCTTTTACCAAACGCACTGACTCTTTGCTTGGATCTGCAGCTGTGCTTCTACTTCCCAAAACTTTGGGTCAGATTTCTGCTCAGTTCTGCACATGCATACATTAGTTCTCTAAGGAATGTCTGAAGAGTAGTAGTCCACATTGATTGACCCTCAAATTTTCCACACCTCTCTTTTCTCCCTTCAGAATGAAGACACCAAGATAAGAATAGGAGAGTTTCAAGATTCCAAGATGGCAGGATTCCATGATCGCGTCCCATGGAGAGGAATCACCCCTTGGCAAGAACTGAAGGCGGGAGCGGCCATCTCAAAGTGGGACCGGAATCCTCCACTTCATAGCTTTGCATTCCAAATGGGAGACCATGGAAACGATGCCTTCTTCTAGATCTTCTCTCCAGAAGTGGGGCACCTGGGAAGGGAGGAGCTAGTACTTGGAGGGCTGCAAATACGATGCTGCTAAGCCACAAACTTCAGCCCAGAGTACAGCTCTCCAGAGTACAGCTTTAAAGGCATGCCTAGCAGGATCGCTGTTTAAAAATTAAAATGAGATTGAGTTTTCTATAAGTGGAAACGGTTCTACTCCAGAAATCGGCTTCACTGTTTTCTGCAGAAGAGCGAATGCAAGGCTTTTGAAAATAGCCTTGTCTTGTGTTAATGGCAATGAATAACATGCAGCTCAAAGAGAAAAGAGAATATAAGGATTTGTTCCTTATTTGCAATATATGTCCATTTATTGGTTGGTTGATGTATTCAACATGATGCTTTGATGTATTTATGAACTGGTTATTTCAATCAAGTCAATTAACTATCCTTTAAAAGTGTATGGGCTCTACTGCAGTGGAAGAGATCTGATTTAAATACCAAAAAGCCAGAAGTGAAGCTCTGGTTCAAGTGGTAGAATGCTAGACTTGAGCACAAAGCTCAGAAACAGTGTCCAGACTCTGAGGTCAAGCCCCTAGAGTGGCATAATTTTTTGTCAGAGGAGTGTTTAAATCTCCAACACATTTGGTGTAGTGCTATTAAAAACAGTCCTCTTGTTACGGGCTAGATCTCTACATCTACACAATCACCACGTTGTATTCAGTCACTGCACAGGGCTCCTTCCCCCACACACCATCCTCTCCCAAGCCAGGGTTGTCACCAGACAACTTGCCTCTGTTCATATATTCAAAATTGTAAAAAACAAAAACAAAAAACAAACAACCAGATTCTACTTTTAGGTGGGATTATGAAGTATTTGTTTATCTGTGTCTGAGTTAACTTAGCATAATACCCAATGCTATGTATGGTGTGGCAAACGACAGATTCTCCCCATATTTCTTTATGCATTTATCTACCAACAGAAAGGTAGGATGTTATCATATTTGGGGTATTGCAAATACCTAATAAATGTAGGAGTGTAGATTTCTCTTCAACACATTGATTGTGTGCTCATAATGGCATCTCTAGATGCCACTCAGAAGTGCACACGTATGTGTGTGTGTGTGTGTGTGTGTGTGTGTGTGTGTGTGTGCAAGTATAGGGGCTCGAACTCAGGGACTGGCACTGTCCCTTATCTTCTTCTCTCAATGCTGGTGTTCTACCACTTGAGTCAAACCTTTGCTTCTGGCTTTTTGGTGGTAAATTGGAAATAAGAGTTTCTGACCTTTCCTGCTCACGCTGGCTTCAAACTTGGATCCTTAGATCTCATCTTCCTGAGTAGCTGGGATGACAGGTGAGCCACCAAAGCCTGGTTTTTCAGAAGCATTCAAAATGAAACGTTTGCGGCTCAGGAATGAGGCTTCACTCTCTTGCATGATGGAGGTGATAGATAATGCTGACCTACAGAAATTAATTAGTATAATTCACTTGAAGGCTTATTGCTAACACCATTATAATTCATCCCCAGAGGAGTCATTTGATTATTGCCTTTGTTGCCAATAAAAATTAAAATAGCTAGTTACTAGTTGCAGATCATTAACCCATTTTAGACTTTGCCATCACGCAGAACGGAGGACAGGAGGACCTGACCTCTACGATCCATCTTTTCTTGCTGCATAAAAAGGAATTCTATCATTTCCTTGAGCTCAGCAGCAGAATGCACAGATCATGGATGGACTAGCCAGGCTTTCTACAGCTCCCAGGAAAGTGGAATACTGAGGAGATGTTTTCTTTATTATGTCTCCGGGTATTTTAGGAGACAGATACCGAATTTGGTGGGGAGAATGACTCAGTACCATGGTAAGGTGTTTTAGACGTGGTGTGATCTGCCTGAGAAGGTAGTTTATTTATTTATTTTTCGGTCATGGGGCCTGAACTCTGGGCCTGGGCGCTGTCCCTCAGCTTTTCAGCTCAAGGCGAGCACTCTACCACTTGAGCTACTTCCAGATAGTTTATTTTTTAATCTTAAAATTGTTAAATTAATTAGTGAGTTATTTAACCTAACTTCTTTTGTGTGTGATAGTAATCAGGCTTGACTTCAGGGACTCACAGTCTCATTTGGCTTTTTCACTTAAGGGTACCATATGAACCACACCTTCACTTTTAGTTTTTTGTTGATGACTGGAGATAAGAATGTCTTGGATTTGCCTGTGTGGGCTGATGTTGAACCTTGAGCCTTGATCCTCAGATCTCAGCCTCCAGAGTATCTAGGATTACAGGTGTTGGCCATCAGCACTCAGCTTTAATAACTTCTAAGCACGTATTTAATGGAGAGTAGCTTTCAAATGACTCAAACTTATTCTTTATACAACATGTACTCTGCATTCTACCTGCAATGTATTATCATTTTTTTCCTCAAAGGAACTCATAATCACAGTTTATGAAGCTATGTTTAATAGTCTCCATAATATTTGTATACGTGTGAAAGATCTTTGTGCTTCTTGTACAAGTGATATTGGAAATATCGTATACTAGATCACACTGGGCTTATCCCTTTCATAGATGCATACGGAGGAAAGAAGAAAATCATAATCAAGAAGTTGATTGCGGGGCTAAGAATGTGGCTTAGTGGTAGAGTGCTTGCCCTGAGTTCAATTCCTCAGTACCATATAAACAGAAAAGGCTGAAAGTAGCACTGTGGCTCAAGTGGTAGAGTGCTAGCCTTGAGCCAAAGAAGCTCAGGGACAGTGCCCAGGCCCTGAGTTCACAAGCCCCAGGTCTGGCAAAAAAATAAATAAATAAAGTTGATTGGGGTAAAAACAACCAAAATGAAAATTGGTTACCAATTCTAAAGAACTCATGTGCTTCTAGAGAATATGTCTAGGTACAATCTATCCTCATGGTAAACTTTGCAAAATCCTTTACTTTGCTCTCTTCTAGAAGAATTTTCTTGCATGTATATTCATTCTTTCTGATTTATATAAGCACAGACAATAGGTATACAGATAAATACCTATAGATATGTAGATATATGTCTCTATAAAGATATAGACATATTGATAGATAGCTACCATGTATGTGCAGTAAAACAGAATTTTATGAAGAAAGCTTTACTGGAAAGTTACTTGCACCCACCTTTCTCCTAGAAGCTGTACCACAGTGACTTGCAGGAGATGAGTTTGTGTGCCAACTCTAGGTGTCACTAATATTAAATCCAAATGAAAAGATGCAACATGAGTTGGAAAAAATCACCTTCAAGTCTGTTTCTGGGAAAACTAATCTAAACTATTCTTTACTTCCATAAATATTTATATGTTTATTACTCCAGAATCTAATAACTATAAACTCAGAGAGAATTACCTTGTAGGGAAAAAAAATCAAAGGCTTCCCTAGCAGAAATATCAAATAGATTGAGACATGTTTGTGGTCCACATCTAAAATTGCTGTCAGTTTCCAGTATTAAAAAATAACAAAGGTAGACATGATGTTTTGTGCCAAATTGTTATATACAAGGTCTAAAATACTTTCAAAAGAAAGCCAGCGTCCACTGAAAAGTGGTTAGCGTTGGCACTCAGAAACACATGTTCCAGGGGCTGGGAAGGTGGCTCAGTGGTAGAGTGCTTGCCTCACATGCATGAGGCCCTGGGTTCGATTCCTCAGCACCACATAAGCAGAAAAAGCCGCAAGTGGTGCTGTGGCTCAAGTGGTAGAGCTCTAGCCTTGAGCTGAAGAGCTGAGGGACAGCGCCCAGGCCTAAAGTTCAGGCCCCATGACTCATCAAAAAGAAAAAAAAAAGAAAGAAAGAAAAAAGAAAAGAAAAGAAACACACGTTCCAGTCTTGACTCTGCCAAGAAGTTGCTATACAGCTTTGTTCCTTGTGTGACATGAACTTTTTTTGCCAAAAAAAAGAGGAGAAGGAAGAGGAGGAGGAGGAGGAGGAGGAGGAGGAGGAGACAGGGGTCTAAAAAATAAGCATATTCCAGTGCTCGCTCTTTCTTTCTTTCTTTCTTTCTTTCTTTCTTTCTTTCTTTCTTTCTTTCTTTCTTTCTTTCTTTCTTTCTTTTTCTCTCTTTTTTGTTTTTGTCGGTTGTGGGGCTTGAACTCTGGGCTTGAGCGCTGTCCCTCAGCTCTTCAGCTCAAGGCTAGCACTCCAACACTTGAGCGACAGCGCCACTTCTGGTTTTCTGGTGTTTTTGGTTGGAGATAAGAGTCTCATGGACTTTCCTGCCTGGGCTGGCTTTGACCCTTGTTCCTCAGATCTCAGCCTCTTGAGTAGCTAGGATTACAGGTTTGGTACACTGGCACCAGGCTCTTTCATTTTTTTTTAACAAAGTAGAAGTGTACCCAGAAACTCTTAATACAATAGAGTGGTTTCATGGTCCTGGATTTGCTATGTCCAAGTATGTTTGGCAACTCTTTTTGTTTTAATTGCAAAGATACTGCACAGTTACATGAGTGAGGTAATGAGTAATTTCCTATTGAGCACTGATATCCCCTCTTTTGTTTTTCCCCTACTATCCCTTCCCTTCCCATCTCCCTAATTCCTCCCTCCCCTCCCCCCAAGTTGTAAAGTTTGTTTTCAACATAGTGTCTTGTACATCTCATTGTTACAATGGGTCAGCCTGTATCCTTGTTTGGCAACTCTTAACAGCTATTTGTAATGAATTTCTGCTCTCTTGGACCACTTAGTTCTTATATGTTCAATTCTGTGTGTGTGTGTGTGTGTGTGTGTGTGTGTGTGTGTGTGTACCAGTCTTTGGACTCGAATTGGGGCCTGGACACTGACCCTAAACTTCTTTTGCTCAAGGCTAGCATTTTATCACTTGAGCCACAGCTCTACTTCTGGCTTGCTTTGGTAATTTATTGGAAATAAGATTCTCGCGGACTTTCCTGGCTAGGCTGGTTCGAACCGTGATCCTCAGATCTCAGCCTCCTGAGGAGCTAGGATGACAGGCCATCTGCACCTGGCAAATACAAGTACAGGTATGTCAGGGTAAGGCATAGAAGCAGCCAAGGAGAAAAATACAGCCTCTGGGTTCAGGCCAGGATGGGATCAGGCCAGGATGGGCTCAAATCCCAGGTCAGCTCCTTGTGTTCTTGTTCAGGATCATCATGGTCAGTTTTCTTTCTCATCTGCCAAGTGAGGATAACATTCATATTGATGTCACCGAGGTATTTAGAAAGAAATTGAAGAATTCTGTACTTAAGGCACCTTGGTATGATTCAGCTATGTAGTAAGTCAGCTAAATCAGCTGTTGCTAATAAAGTGTAGAAAACTTATGAAAGGAATTAATCACGAAAGAGCAAAGCAATTAACACATTTGTTGAAGACATAGAAGCAGGGTGCTGGTGGCACACACCTATAATCCTAGCTATTCAGGAGGCCAAGATCTGAAGAGGTCTGAGAGTCAAGATTAAAAGCCAGGAAAGTCCATGAGACTCTCTTCTCCAATTAACCACCAATAAAAGACAAAATCAACATGGTGGCTAAAGTGGTAGCACACTAGCCTTGAGCATAGAAACCCAAGGACGGCTCCGAAGCCTGGAGATCAAGCCACAGAACTAGCACACATGTGCACACACACACACGTGCATGCACCTTCACATACACACACACACACACACACACACACCATAGAAAGGACTTCCGAGTGTACAGTGAATTCTACTTTCCCGAGTGTACAGTGAATTCTACTTTCCAGGGGCAAACCAAGAATTTTTACCTGATAGTTCTGTGGGCATACTGAAATGACAATTTCTAGAAAAGTGACCTTTTCACTTCAAGCAAAGCTACCCTTAAGCAACTTAGCTAACTAAAAGCCAAGAGACAAGAAATGTTTGCTGCCCCTGGGGTGTGCTTTAGGAAGGAAATGGTCACATTTGTCACAAATATAATGTCTGATGAGGTGGGATGTCACAGAAAGCCAGTTTGTTATATCGCTCTGTTTCAGACAATGAGGTGTTGGAAGAGCTGTGTGCCTATAATTCCCTTTGCAAAATCTCACATAAAATACAGTAAGAAAGAGAATTAGACAGTGATGTTACGGTATAGCAATAGAAGCTGAATGTGAGCCAGTCAACCCTACTTAAATAACTTTGGAACTTTCTGGGCTCCACTTTCTTCATTTATTGAAACCCCTACCTTGGCTGAGCATGAAGGTGCGTGTCTGTAGTACCAGCACTCAGGAGGCTGAGAGAGGATCATGGGGTTGAACTCAGCCTGGGCTACATAGTGGTACCCTGTTTCAAAAAAAAAAAGAGTCCACCTCAAGACCTGTTTTCAGACAAAGCTTGAAACATGCCTGAAGTTTCCAGAACATAATGATCATCATTGTCCTCAGACTGGATGCTCTTATTGGAAAGGGAATCAATAAACAGAGAGTTGCTGATGTTCTTGGGGACCTCTGTGGTTACATGACAAGTTGCTTTAAAACTTAGTGACCCCAAGTCATCATTGACCACCTCCCAGTTTCTATGGGTCTATGAGAATTCTATGAGAATGACAGCGCCCGAGGCTTTTCACCAGGTGGCAGTGACCGCATCTGCCAGGGCTGCAGTCTGGCTGCGTCAGGGGTGCTTCCAAAATGACTCCCTGCCCAGGCCGGCCTGTGGGGCTGATGGTTGGTGAGGATGTGCCATGTGAACATCTCTCTTGGATGTCTGAGTATCCTTCAGAGCAACGGGTCCCAGAGAAAGCAGGCAAACTGTGATGGTCTCTTGTGACCCACTCTCCCGCAGGCCTCCGTCTCCAGGAGGCTGTTCTCAGCGATGCTGCCGTCCATGCACACCAAGGGCGGGGATGCCCGGGGAGCCCTCGGAGCGCAGCCAAGCAGCGCGCTGGAGCTGAACCCCAAGTCTTCTTTGGGAGGAATCTTCATGTCCTCCAGAGATTATTTTTTCTTCTTTGTTGCTCTTTTCATTTCCTTTTGTCTTGTGTGTTTATCTGTCTTGGGGAGGGCAAGGGGGGGCACAGAAATGGAAGGACCAGGGTGAACGATGCTCACTGGACACTATGCTGAAAGTGAACTCTACAACTCGCAGGTGGGGCTGGGAAGGAAACACTGCAGAGAGTGAGCGATGTTGAAAAAGACATGTACTCATCACCTGAAGTACAACTGTAACGCCTCTGTGCATCACCTTGACAATAACAAGACTTTTTTCTAAAGAGCAAAGCTGGAGAGAGATCACAATACTGGGCTATAAATCCAAAGGCAGTAACGGTACTGGCAGCATGGGACTGGCATGAAAACAGGGACACACATCAGTGGAACAGAATAGACAAGGGTTTGCGGTAGTGAGAGCACCTTGGAGAAGACTCCAGACTCTCAGGGATCATTCCACACGGAAACGTGTCTACACCGCAACATGATTAACAGAGAAATAGTTGGAAACTATCTACCCAACAATGATAATATCCAGAATGTATAACAAACCCCCAAATCAAATCTTAATAGTAAAAATGTCATTTACAAATGACAAGTGGTTTTAATAAGTATTTAAAAGAAGATATATCATAGCCTACAAATACATGAAAAATGTTTATCATCGTAAATCATCAGGGTATGCAAACCAAAGACTAACTGGGATAAATAGCTAGCTAGCTAGCTAGACACAGACCAACAGCTAGCTAGAACTCAAGTTACGTGCTGGTGAAGATGTGGAATGAGGGGGTGTGGGAGGCTCTCATACTGTTTGTGAAATTGTAAATTAGTATAGCCCTTTTGGTAAATCATCTACAAGCTCCCCCAAATCAGATCCACCATCTGGTCCACCTATCCCACTTCTGTGTAGATCGCCAAAGGAAACGAAATCAGCAAAACAAAGCAATATCTGTTGTGCCCGTGTTTATTACAGCACTATTCACAATAGCCAAGACCCGGGTGAGATGCTCATTATCCCACCATGGATAGTGGAAATGTGATCAGTGTACATAATGGAGTATCATTCACCCATAAAGAAGAATGAAATCTTCTCATGTGCAAAGTGGATGGAACTGCAGGACATAATGTTAACTGAAATAAACCAGACACAAGCAGAAAAGTGCTGCATTTTTCTCCCTCCTATGTGGAAGCTAAGAAACTCTACCTGAAACTAGACTAGAAAGGGGATAGAATAGTGTGTCTGATCCATGAACATTGTATGCATGGATATAAATACCACACTCAGCTCCGTTCATATATACAATTAATATGTGCTCATTAAAACAAACAGAAGAAACAATAAAACTTTGTAGTAAAAAAAATCCAATAACATGGCAATAAATAATACATGACTAGTTCTACTCATAATCTGTTAAAGAAAACAATGAGATTTCACAACTACAGTTGTGTCATATCTAGACAGAATGCTATTCTTGTGGATAGTGAATATTTGGATTGCCAGGAGATACATCTGCCAGAAGATATGTGTAATCTTGGAACCGTCCTACAAGAAATTATACTTTATAGTCACGCTTGTAATCCTAGCGACTCAGGAGACTGAGCTGAGGAAGATTGGTGTTTGACGCCAATCTGAGTAGTATCCAAGCCAAGCCAGAGGTCCAAGGCCCTGGAGTTCAACCTCAGTACTGGCAAGGGAGGTGGGGGAGAACAAGAAGCTTCATCTAGATTTTAAAAGGATGCAGTCAATTGTCTTACTTTCTTGCCAAAGCCATCCAAGATCTTCAGTGGCAATGTGACTAAACTTTAATGTCTCAAACTTGGCTTTCCCAGTGTAGCAAGCTCAGCCCCCCGCCGCCACTCTGCCAGCAACTTGTTTATGTGCCCAAGCCACAAGGGTTCCTTCCGGTCCTGAAATACTTCAAACCACCGGACTTCAGAGCCTTTGTATTTTCTATCTGCCAGAGAAATGTAAATTGCACCACCCCAAATCCATGACTCTGTGTTGTCATCATCGTGGTTGCTGTTATTACTGCCATTTTGTGCCAGTATTGGGATTGACTGTGGGGATTTACACTCACCAGCTCCACTGCTGGCTTTTTGATGGCTAGAGATAAGACTCTGTCTCACAGACTTTCCTCCCTAAGCTAGCTCTGAACTGCGATCTCAGTCTCCTGAGGCGCTAGATTACAATGTGACCCACTAGCACCCAGGTCCATGAACCCCTACTCCAGTTTGTGCTCTCATGGAGTCCTCAAAGATGTCCTTTCCTAAACCTGATCTAAACCCTGTCCCTCACTGCCCCTTTGTCTACTAGGTCTTAATTACTATTATGATTATCCTCAGGTAGTTGTACAAAGTGGTTTTGATGAGACATTTCAATTTTATGAGTACATTGCAGTATTGAATCTTCATTGACGTCACCCCTTCTGTTGTTTATCCATCCCAACCCCATCATCCTCTCCTTCCTTCCTTCCTTCCTTCCTTCCTTCCTTCCTTCCTTCTTTCCTTCCTTCTTTCCTTACTTCCTCTCCTCTCCTTCCTTCCTTCCTCTCCTTCCGTCCTTCCTTCCTTCCTTCCTTCCTTCCTTCCTTCCTTCCTTCCTTCCTTCCCTTCCCTCCTCTCCTCTCCTTCCTTCCTTCCTCGTCTTCCTTCCTTCCTTCCTCTCCTTCCGTCCTTCCTTCTTTCCTTCCTTCCTTCCTTCCTTCCTTCCTTCCTTCCCTTCCCTCCTCTCCTCTCCTCTCCTCTCCTTCCTTCCTTCCTTCCTCTCCTTCCTTCCTTCCTTCCTCCCTTCCTTCCTTCCTTCCTTCCTTCCTTC
>NW_012267243.1:13387766-13437751 GCF_000151885.1 Dipodomys ordii | reverse complement strand
TTCCTTCCTTCCTTCCTTCCTTCCTTCCTTCCTTCCTTCCTTCCTTCCTTCCTTCCTTCCTTCCTTTTTATTCTTCTCTTTTTTTGTTTTTTGGTACTGGTCTTGAGGCTAGAACTCAGGCTCTGGGCACTGTCCCTAGATTTTTTTGCTCAAGCTTAGCACTCTCCCACTAGAGCTACAGACCTACTTCCAGATTTTTGGCCATCAATTGGGGGTAAGAATGTTACAGACTTTGCTGCCTAGACTGGCTTTGAACTTCACTCAGCTCTCAGAGTCCTGAGTAGCGAGGATGACAGGCGTGAGCCACCAGCTCCAGCTCCACAGTTCTTCCAACTACTGAACCTTAAATTCAACATCAATGACTGAACAGATAAGCATCCCAAGACCAGAGACTCAACTGCTCATGAACCTCTAGCAGAGTGCGTAGCACGTGTTCGGCTTGAGTTACATGTGTGGCAATTGTTTTGCAAATCTTTTAGTGGGAGTAGTGTGGTGTAATACATGTGGGAACAAGTTAATCCTCCACAGAGTAGAGACCTGGGGGCTCTCTGTTAACACAGGAATATGAGAACACATTACGTCCGTTTCACTTGTGAGGTTTGACAGGGATTACTGAAGAGTGATCTGTGGATTCATCCCCTCATCCCGACGGGGTTCTGCTCACAGACACACCTTCGTTGCCACAATTGGGCATCTGTGCCCAGGATGCAACAGCTACAGGCCTGCTCTACCTCAGACAAATCAGCCTTCACACAAGCTGCATCCAAGCAAGCTGACTTCCCAGGACCTTAGAGATATTTAAATTTTTTTATAAAAGAATGTAAATGAATCCATGACTTCTCCTTCTTCACTCTTCCAGGATACATTAGGATGTGGATTTGACAGTAAAATCATTATGCTATCCACTTGAAACCAGGCCAATTTGTTTTTAATGTAAGAGAAAGCACGTTGACTTCATTTCCGTATGTACCTCCCTCGTTGCTCTGCTCTTTCCTCTGTGAAGTAAAAACTGAAGTCGCGTTTGTTGGCAGGTCTAGTCAGACACGTGCTGAGTGAGGCCGCAGCTCTGGCTGTCTGCGAATAGCTGTCACTTCTCTCTTCAACAGTCCTGTCATGTCTGCAGTGGAGAAAATGTATTTCCAATCTTTATGTCAGGCGGCAATCACTTTCTGCTCTGCCATAACCTATCACAGAAACCACAGCAAAGGACGCTCACAGATTGTTTTTGTTGTTGTTGTTGTCTGATGGCGGGGGGGGGGGGGAGGAGAGACAGAGGGAGGGAAGGTGGGAGGGAGAGGGAATGTGTGCATGTACACATGTGTGCACATGCATAGATCCTGGTGGTTGAACTTGGGGGCCTGGCCACTGTCCCTTAGCTATATACTCAAGACTGGTCTGTACTGCTGAAGCCATAGCTCTACTTCTGCCATTTCAACTGGATAATTAGAAATAAGAGTCTGGGAGACTTTCTTGAACAGGCTGGCTTCTACCTGTGATCCTCAGATCTCAGCCTCCTGAGCAACTAGCATAACAGCCACCAGCGCTCAGCATCTCCCACAAGTTTTTGCTAGGTTTACTGGGATCATTGATCCAGCCATGTGGGAGAACATTTCTTGAGAAGAACAAGATAATTGAAAGAAAAAAAAAAACCAACTCTTTTATGCTGGGGTTCTCCAACCTCATTCCCACAGGTCTTATACATCTGTAGCTGACCTCACCCTTGTAAAGTGGCCGCCCATTGTCAAAGGACCAGATGATCAAATAAAGAAGCCACAGAAGCAGGTGAGTGAGAGACAGTCCAGTGACCTCAGCCCTACCTATGCGTGAGGCCCACAGGTGGCCTTACCTGACCCTACCAGGTGGCTACTCTGGGCAGAGTCGCTTAACTCTTTCCATAGCAAGTTTCCAAAGGTCTTAATCATTTAAACATTGTCACCCAGTCCCGTAGACAAAGCTCAATTTCCTCCAGTTGATAAAATCAGAGACACCTAAAAAAAATCCAAAGCATTTACATAGAGATAGTATAACCCAGAAAGCTATTTTATCTCAACAAAAGCCCTGATCTGCTTTAGCAATTTATCAGGTTCACCAAGAGCCATAACACCAGATTTCCAGAAAGACGGTTTTTAGAAAACATTAAACAGTGAGTCTATGTTTAGAGTTCCTTCTAGAATTGTTGTATCGTTTTAACTCCATGCCATTCAGATCCTTCTCCAAATTAGTATCACTACCTAAAAAATTGAGAGGCAACCAAAACCTGTTCGTCTCTCAGTTACAGCCTCCAGTATCTTGGATCTCAGCCTCCTGAGGAGTTACGATTGCAGACATTGGCTACTGGTGCTGGTTTTCTTCCATTTTAACGGGTTTATTATGACATGTGCACACACACACACAATGTGCTTTGAACAAATGCATCACCATTACCTGTGGTTGGGGTGAGCTGAGGAAGGGGCGGGTCAGGGGGTTCAGACCCGAATCCCCTCTCGCTCTCCATACTGACGTCTGTGTACTTAGGCACAGATATCTACCAATGAAGAACGCTTCACAGCGCCACATTGTCAAGTAACTGTAGGCTGTTGTTCAACAGAAGAGTGAGTGAATAAATATGCCTTACTCCTTTGTCACATAGCAGTGCATGACAGCAATCCATGAAAAGGACCGATTTGCACAGTAAAGTGCACAGGTCTCACGGACCCAGTGTCGGGTGTAAGAGGAGCAGAGTGTGTCCTTTGTGAGTCTATTTACATCAGGATACTCCAGTTAGGTCAATTGCCTTTTGTAGACAGAAAAGCCCTTGTCCTCCATCTCAGAGGCTGGGTGGGAGCTGTACTCACGCTCCTCTGTGTGCGGTGACAAGGCCAAGTTCCAGAACATTCTTCAAATGTGCTGGGTGGGTGGGGGAGACCTTCAGGTGAAAGACACTGGTTCATAGGAATATTTGACTTAAAGCATGGATACAATGGGTCTAGGATATTAGTAGCTAGAATTGTGATGACGGAGCCTTCAGGAAATGTTCTAGGCTTGATTCCAGCTATGGTTATATTCAAAAGCCGTCTAACTGAACAGCTAAGGTGTAGTCATATTATCCAACGCACATGTGTGAAAACAGAAGCAAGTAACTTGAGGGGATGGATGGTTGGAAGAGATGTGGGGGTGAGGATCAAGATGCATTTTATTCATAAACTGACATGTTGTATTAAAACGTCTTTGTTCCGCTATTTAAAGATAGTGAAAAAGAAAATACATAAAAGCATTAAAAAACAAAACAAAGCATGTAAAACTGGTCCGTGACATTAGAGGTGAGAATAATGATGAGAAAGCCTTCAGGAAATGCATTGGATCTGATTTCTGTCCTGTCTAGATTCAAAATTCACCAAATTGAGCACTCAAGACAGGGACATTTTCCCGCACGTCAGTCATTTGACTGCATTTCAAAAACTGCCTTTGGAAGTGGAGGAACGGCTAAAAGAGTAGAGTGCCAGCCTCGAGTAGGAAAAAATCAAGGGAGAGCTCAAGACCTTGAGTTCACGCTCCAGTACGAGCAGAAAAAGAAAAAAAATGCTTGACTTTGGAATGGGAGAGAAAAGTGGACTTGGGGAACTCAGACAAGACATGATTTCTATGGAGAGAAGAACAAGAGAAGGCGGGGTCCTGAGCAGGTAGGTTCTGAAGAACAGAAGCAGGGACGGAGGTCGCTTTTATCCTAGCAGGCAAGGAGAGCAAGAGACAGAGAAGCCAAGCATCCTCCGCAACGAAGAACATTTCACGGGGAATTGTTTTCCTGTGAATAGAACTGAGGTAAATCCAACACACATGCTGGCATAATAGCCTTCTCGGTGGTACTATCTAGGTCAATACTGTGTTCACCAGGGGATGTAATAATCACCATTTAGTAAGGGTGAAAATTAAACCTTTGAAATTAAATAGGATAAAAAACGAAAGAAAAGCCATTGTACATTTCAGCCCATTGCCTTGCCTGTGCGGAATTCCCTGCCGTCATCTATTCTTGTGATTTGTCCAGCCTCGCCCATCCCAGGTGGGTGGTGATGCTCCTACTTCATTTCTCATACAGCTCATCAAAATAGGCAGAAAACTCTCCTGGGAAGTTCCCGACTGGGTTTTTTTTTCTTTTCCTGCCATCATTTCTTTAATTACTGTTAGTTGCATTATTCGTCATCATTCTTAATTGAGCATGAACAATAGCTCAACACTGTAAAGAAAATGTTAGAGGAGAGTCATTTTCTGGAAGTCAGAGGAGCTGACTCAAAGAGGAAGAATAATGAGAGAGAGAGAGAGAGAGAGAGATTCAGCCCAGGGAAGGTGGCTGCTGGAGTCAGCTCTATGCAATGCCGAGATTCCCTGTGGCGATGAAGAGCAGTCATTGTGCCAGGCAGCCTTGCTTTCAGCAGGACCAACGGGTCAGGCCTCCGGCCAGGTACCTCCCCGCTGATGGAGCCAACTTCTCTCCTCGTATTGGGGAACAGTGATGGGCCTGGGATGTGGAGAAAGTGAAACTCTACTTCTTACGCGGCTTTGTGACGCCTGAGCTTCTGGGTGGAGAACTGAGACCAGAGAAGAACCCGGAAGGCAAGTTCATCACCTTGTAAGTGCCAAGATTTTAAACCATTTCAGCATTCCTTGACAGAATGACTATATTTCTTTCCTCTTAGTAGCCCGCTTCCATTAAGGCCTCTCTTCACCTTTCCAAGTCTTCTGAATCCAGCAGGTTTTTTTTTTTTAACTACAGGTAATTTTTTTTAATATAGATACAAGTAAAAGAATAGCCAACAGAGGCTTAACAGGAATTTCATAGGCAGATCATTGTGTGTATCGACACAGATTATAAAGGATCAGCATGTCAACAAGGATATCATCTCTTCCAGCGATACTGCTCAGACACCTTCCATAGTTGATGGCGCTTCCTTTTCTGCTTACAACTCTGAACGTTGGGACTGCAAAGAGCAATATCACAAGCCAGAGATGAGGAGGAGGATTATTAAATACAGAGCTTCTCCCATGCACCACCATCATCCTGTGAGGACAGAAAAACTCCCCCTAAACGTTCTTACATCACGTTGACTACGAACTGCCACTAGACACCACCCCAAAAGAATGAGTTTTTTATGACTTAATCCTGATTCACTGTGGTGCAGGATTGGACTCATCGCCACTGTTACAAACAGATATCTCTCACCAGAAAAAGGGGAAATAGCTGTTGAGTATGCAATCAAATGCCTGGACCAGGCTCACATTTTAAGTTTATTTTCCTTGAATAGTCCAACCCACCTATATCAATAGTATATTCCCTATATAAACAAACCTTGTTCCCAAGTTAAGATTATCACTTGAATTAGTCACAAAGTTTAGATACTATGATAGAATGTACTAGATGTACATTCTGTTAGACCAATAACATAATATACAGAATTATATTACATTATAGGTTTTATTAGATCTATAATATGTATATTATATGATACATAATACCTATAATACAGTATATCTATAATATATACAATATACATTATATTATATATTTACAATAGGAGATACATGTACTAGATGTACATTCTATTTAGATCTACAATAGGTTTTATTATATCTAGAATATGTATATTATATAATATATAATACCTATACTATAACATGATATATTTTATCTATAACATCTATAATATATGTATTATAGATATAATATACATCTATACAATATACATTATAATATAGAGCTACAATAGAAGATACATGAACTAGATGAACATTCTATTTAGATCTACAATATAATATAGTTTGCATCTACAAGAACAGCCAACAAAGACTCATCAGGAATTTCACAGGCAGGTCATTCTATGTATCACCACAGACTGTAAAGCATCAACCTTGTCAACAAGAATGTCATCACTTCCAATGTCGCTCACTGCTCAGGCATCCTCAGGAAGTCAGTCATGCTTCCTTTTCTGCTTTGAATAGACATCTAGTACATTCTATTCAAATTCTTTGAATAGCCAAAGTGGCTCCAAGGCTATCTTTTATCCCTTCATTTGTTCATTCAACAAATAGTTCCTAGATCCCTGCATGCATTAAACACCTCTTTAAGTGTTAAGAATATAGCTGTAAACAACATTACAGCATCTTCTTTTGTGGAATATACATCAGAATGGGAAACAATGATCATATATGTTTTTTTTTCTATCAGATTGTGGGGAAAGCCAGGGAGAATGTGAAGAAATGCAGGTGTGGGGATTGTGTTTTTAATTGGGTGGGTGAAGAAAACTTCAGGGAAAAGATAAGAGCTGAGGGAAGGTAGCCAGCTGGGCAGATGAAAGGAGTGGTTGGAGGAATCCAACTAGATATGTGACTTGGCTGTGTTGGCATTTTAAAAGAATTTATCTGCTTTGGGGAAACCAATTGAAAGCAGGTAAAAGAAAAGGCAGAGAGAGATCGTATAGGGCCATTGCAATAATATAAGAAAATGGTATGTCAGGCTGTTGCTATTGGTGGAAGAGTTTTGCTAATGAATTGGGCATGGGATATGAGAATAAAGGAGGACTTAAATGTTACTCTGTACTTGGAGCTTGAGTAGCTAAAATGATGGGGGTTATTTGCTGAAATGCAATCTATCAAAGGAAAGTATGAACATCTATAATCCTAGCTGCTCAGGAGGCTGACGAGTGAGGACTGAGGATTAAAGCCACCCTGCACATGAGAGTCTGTGAGACACTTGTATCCAATTAACCACCAAAAAGCTGGAAGTAAAACTATAGTCTAAGTGGTAAAACATCAGCCTTGAGGAACAAAGCAACAGACAGTGCCTAGGCCTCAAGTTCAAGCCCTGATCTTGGTATACTCACACAAATGTATGGGGACAGGAATCACACATTCTGTTATTCTGTTTTGCACCTATGTAGCTTAAGACAGCTATTAAATATACAAATAGAAATGCCAAGTACATTGCTGCATGTACTTTTCTAGAATTCATATTTACATGTAGTGAACATACAAATGTTTTTCAAATATACACAATATTTGAAGTTATAGAGTCCAAGGAGAGCTGAAGATCTCTAGCATAAGGACAGATAGAGAGTAGTTTGGTTCAAGGACTATGGTATGATACAGCCAGAAGAGGAGGGGGAGGAGGAGTCAAAATGAAGAATTCTGACAGAGCATGACATCTCCCGATAGAAATAGGAAGGAGTGACCAACTAAAAATGACATTGATAGATCCAAATAGCAGCTGAAATTCTAAAGAGCTTGGCTTGAGGAAAAGAATAAAATGAAGTGATTACCACTCATAAAATCTTGTTTACCTTTTATCGA
Source organism: Dipodomys ordii (assembly GCF_000151885.1). Classification (NCBI taxonomy): domain Eukaryota; kingdom Metazoa; phylum Chordata; class Mammalia; order Rodentia; family Heteromyidae; genus Dipodomys; species Dipodomys ordii. The sequence continues at coordinate 13,430,434 of NW_012267243.1, read as the reverse complement.
TTCTGATGTGAATCATTCATGATTTCCTATAATTATCTTCTCTCCTGGTCATTCTAGTATCTTTGCAGACATTTAAATTGCTTTCAGCAATATATTTAGGCTTTACTCTAATAAAATCTGACTTAGAAAATCTAATCAATTAGTTATTTTCAGCCTCATCATTGGCATTACAAATGGACTCTGGTTTTACAAAATGATGAACCACAAATGACAAGCTCACTGATCTAATTTACAAAAATTTTACTTATCTGTTGCCTTTCTGAATCCATCTTTTGTATACATGAAGGCACACTGGCCTTCCTAATAGATGACATTGAATTTCTAATGGGAACTTCCACAATAACAAATTTATCATGTCCAAAGCAAGCCCAGGCAATATGTCATTTTGTCATTGGTACTTTCTTCTAAGCTTTCCTGTGAGCATCACCAGAGCCAAAGGGTACCATTTTGCCTGAATCAAGAGCTTTACATTTCCAAAGAAGAAACAGAATGTGAAACCCCTGTTTAAATTTAATCATCTGCACCTGTCACTTTCTTTTGCTCCAGTATGTACTTTTTCAAATTGTTTTCTCATCACATTTCTTCTAAAAATGTTCCTTTTATTTCAAGTAGCTCTGTATATCATTTCAGAGAATTAAACCCCTATTAACTATCACCATCAAAACATATATATATATATAAATATATATATATATATATAAATATATATATATATATATATATATATATATATATATAGTAGAGAGGCAGGTTCTGGGAACTATTTGAAATAATCTCCTTTTTTATGTTATCCTCTTTTTCAAGTCTAGTCTCTGTGATGTAGCTATTTCTCTTTTGCCACTGATATAACATTTATGTGGGGAGGGGAAAATTTCTAATTTTCTTTTGCTGGTGTATAAATGTGTCATTTCATACAACTAGCCTGTTTTTCTTTGTTGTAACTTCTTTCTCTCTGTTTTAGCCCGAGGCTCTCCTCTTTATTTGATCAGTATAGTTTATATCATATTCTAGGCAGCACTTCTTCCCAAGAGAAAAACAGGATTTCAAATTGCTACTCACGATTCCTAAGGCAAACTGAAAGGGCACTACCTGAATTAATGTTGTCTTTACTGTTTTCAGTGTTTATTGGTTTTATTTACATTAGCTGATGGATATACTTATTTTCTATCATTTAATATCATTCTTTCCCATGCCCAATAATTAGTTTTTGGCCTGATTATTTATCATTGGTTGTTTGACTGGTTAGATAGAAAAATAATCAATGTGAACACTTGGTGGCAAAATCAGAATTAACTTCTCAATAACTAACAGGTAGTGTGGTATGCCCAGTTTCATTTTCCTTTGATTGGTTTCTGAAATAAATTCTTCCTTTAAGATATGTGAGAGATAATTGTACTCTATATTCTTGATCACACTTTTCACAGCTTGCAGGGATCATATTTACCATTAAAATACAGAATCTAAAGGGGCTCATGTCTATAATCCTAGCTATTCGGGAGCCTGAGATCTGAGGATCATGGTTCATCACCCCCCTGCCCAGACAAACCCAAGAGACTCTTATCTTCCCCCAAAAAAGCTAGAAGTGGAGGTATGGCACAAGGGAAAACAAAACAAAAATCCAAAGAGAAACTCTAGGCTCTGAGTTCAAGCCCTGAATAAACACACACACACACACACACACACACACACACACACACACACACAAAATACAGGAGTTTTAAAGAGTAATTCTGCACAGAGCTGCCTAACAAAACAATGTGTTCCTCAGACTAAAATGTTAGTTATATATGTTCATCTCCAGACTTTAAAGAAGCCAGGGACCATTGCAAAAAAAAAAAATAGAAACCCAGTAGCAATATTTACTACTTGTGTTAGAACATTTGTTTTCCTTACTAGCCCCCAAAAAAGAAATACCTTGAATGCACTTCTACAGTAATAATTCCTCTAAACGCAACCATTTTTTAAAAAAAGAAAAAGGTTACATTCTCAACAAATTTGTATTTGAGTTAAGAGAAAGAGATGCTATGTATCTCCTTACAGCCAGATGTGCTCAAAAGCAGACTAGAATGTGCATCAGGAGCTGTACACAAAAATCATCCATGTGCAATCAATTCTAAACCAAATAGAACATCTCGGCACTTTTACTTGCCTTCTCTGGCATTCTAAATTATCACTAGCAATCATAACAAGAACAAAAATGGTTCTTATGTTTTCTGTCATTGTTTCACCTCTTTTCACAAATTTACGATGGGTGGTGGGGAAGGAAAATCCTCTGTTTCCCATGTTTCTGTAATAGTAATAATGTTGTTCCTAGAATATAAGCCAAGCCACTGAAATTTGGTCAAAGCCTATGTGTTATAGCCTGGGTTTCCAAGAATGTGCAACTGTACCTCAACTTTACATTGAGATGCATTTCAAAGTTTCTAGGAGAGTGTCACCTCCCTTTAACACATTTTGTAGTATAGATTTGAGTATAACTTCTGTCTCAGAACCAAATACCACCCATCTATATGTTAGAAAACCAGATAGATACCTATTTCAAGAGAACCAATTTTAACCCAACCACCTGCCTCCATTTAAAGCTGAAATTAGATGATGGATGGTTTGGTCTTAACCTTTTCTCTGTAATACACCATGATTCATAACTAGGGATGTGAGTGTATTTATTCTTCCTTGGTTGCCTTAAAATGAAGTATATTGGTAAGGAAATACTATTGTTTCACTGATTATAAATTAAAATACTGAAATTAATGTCAAATATCATTTCAGCATAGACGTCATTACCATGGTAACCCACAGGTAACTGAGTTAGTATAACTGCAAATTATACATTCAGCTATTTGAAGGCATCAATGAACTAAAGTCATTTAATCAAGCTTCTTGGTGCTTGTGTTATGTTATCAAGACCACCCCATTAGTGTCACAGTAAGAAAATCCAAGTTTCCCTCTTCTTGTCTGCCATTTCTTCTATCAATGTTCAGCCTGTTCATGGAAAAATGCTATATTATATAAGTATACATAGAGAGATTTCTTTCCCTAAGAAAATGGGGCGTGGCACAAAGGTAATTTTTACTCACCAAACACATTGATGGTTAAATTCTTCACTTTTTCCACAAAGAAGAACAAGAGAGCAAACCTGCTTCTGACAGAAATGGATAGAGTCCTGAGAACTCTACCTCATCATGGGCATCTACTCCACGCTGCTCCAGGGTGGAGTAACGGGTTGACTCCTGTGCTCTCTTCTTTCCTGGTTGAGTAAAGAACATTAGGAGCCTCCACCTTCCTTCCTTATCTACGGTGTTAGTCCGCTTTCCACGGCTGTGACAGAATACCTGAGAAAAGGCAATAGGAGGGGAAAGGTTTAGTTTGGTTCACAACTTCAAAGGTTTCAACCGTGGTTGGCTGGCTCCACTGATTTGGATGTGATACAAGGTATCATGATGGTGGACACCCATGGCTGAGGCTGCTCACCTCCTGGCGACCAGGAAGCAGAGAGTGAAAGACACAAGATGTATGCTTCAAACGCAGGTCACCACTGATCTACATCCTTTATGTAAACCCCCACCTCCGAATAATCCAGTCCACTGGGAACTCATCTATAATTAACCCACAAATGTGTGTCCTAATGATCCAATCACCTCTCCCCAGCACTAGCAATAAGGACCAGGTCTTCAGTACAGGAGCACTTGGAGATACTTTATATGTAAATCGTAATATCCATTTATCTATCCTGCTGTGGCTATAGCTTTATTTTGCTTCTGCCTGTTCCGGGATTTGAACTTAGCTGGGGTCTCATGGACTTCTTTTCCCAGGCTGGCTTCAAGCCATGATCCTCTAAAACTCAGCCTCCTGAGAAACTAGAATGACATGCGTCAGCCACTGCTGCTGATTGTGAGGGTGATTTCTTGATGTTAATCCCAGGGTCTTCTTGGTGCCCATCCAGCAATACCTGTTTTATCCCATCTATCAGTCCATCTATAGGCAGGTGATGTGTAGAATTCCTAAAATTCCCATGCTCTCCTGCTGTTTTCAATTGGTCACAAGTAAAATGAATTAATTCATTTGTCTTTTGAGAACTGAACTGAGGTAACACATGGCTATGGAGAAGAAAAATTTCACATAAGGAAGAACAGTAGCCTGAGCCTCCTGTTTGTCTGCAAGATGCACATGTGTAATGTGAATTAGTGTGATCTTCCTAAGAAACGAACTGACAGAAGGCTTCTCTCTTATGCCCAAGTAACTTCCCTAGCAGATGGAGAGAGCTCTTCTGTCACTCCTGAAATACCTTGAAAAGCCACAGGCATTGTTGCCCTGGCAACATTCTATGAGAACAAAGCTTGACCCAGATGAGAGGGCAAGCAGGTAATGTGGAATTTTCAAAGCCTTTCCGGAAAAAAAGCAGTTGAACTGTACTCAATTGTTACACCCTCATCTCTCACTCTTGGCAATACATAATGTGAGTTTTAAATCCCAGGCTGACCTGCCATATATTTCCATATGTTTGGAGTTTGGACTTTGTTCCTGTCTCTTCACAGGCACAGAGAGATTCCAGCTCAGCAAGATTTACAGGTTAGCAGAGGGCATAGTTCCTGGTTCCCAAGGTGTACTATGTACACATAATACAAAGGAACCAGAGTTGGTATTGTTGACGCACATGATGGTTACCTAGAATCAACAACGGCCCCCTAAGTACCTCAGAGATCATCATCATCATCATCATCATCATGGTGGATTCTACAGATAGAAAGAGAGGTTAGTATGGGCTACTGGGGTTAAAATCATGATACAACTCATCTGAATGAACACTGTTACCTGTGAGAAAACCCTACCTACCTACCTATGTGCACCTATCAGAAAATCTTCTTCTGAAAAGTATGTGGTCTCTAGGTGTTCAATAACAGTTGAGTTGGTCAGATGACTCATTATTACAAATAAAAGAACTGTTATTATAGAGAAGAAAGGTTATTATAGAGAAGAAAAAAGAGCAGGCCCTGATAGCATGAACTCACTCAGGGACTTTCTTTTTGGAGAAAAGTTAGAAGGACAGAACTTTGGAAAGCCTGAATTATACCTGAGTTAAACAAGAAAAGACTAAATTATCTGAAGAGACTTTTGATATGTTTGCATCAGATCGGATGGAGCTTAGTTGACTAAGTAAAACTTGTTTCTTATTCCCATAGGTAAACTGTGGAATCTCAAGGCAGACAGTCATATCAGTTACAGGAAATACAAAGGCTTTTATCCTGAGGAATCTGGGCTCTTATAATTTTGTGATTTCATTCTGCATGTTTCTGAGTGCAGGTAAGTATCACACACAGAGACATGTATATTTACATAATGAAAGAGCCAAGGCAAGTGACTGTAAGAATAGCAGAAATGATTCCTTCTGGGTCATGGGTTTGCAGGAAAGTTTTGCATTGCTCTCCTCTCTGTCTATTGATATTTTTAAAAATACATTACAGTTTCAGTCTGTAATTCATCGGTAAAGATAATTATTTTAAAGCTGGTCACTGATGGCTCACACTTACAATCTTAGTTACTTGGGAGGATTATATTTCTATCTGAGCAGAAAAATTCTCTAGCCTTCATCTTCAGAATAACCAACAAAGAACTAAGATGGAGATGTGGCCCAAATGGTAGATCACCAGCTTAGCAAGCCCGAGGCCATGAGTTCAAACCTCATTTTTTAATTCAAATTCAGAGAATCTACTGCTTCTTAGGATGTGTCCCACTGAGTACCACCCAGGCTGTACCCAGTGCATTGTATCAAGCCCCTGAAATAAAAGGCTACTTTTCTGATTTGCCTTTGCCCAGTACCTGACTATAGATTGTCACAGATACAAAAAAATGTTGTTTTATAAAACATACTTTGTTTTGAAGTCGATTTGTTTTGCTTTGTTTTGTCAGTCCTGGAGATTGAACTCTGGACCTTGTGCGTGCTAGTCTGGCCCTCTTCACTTAAGATCCAACTCCAACCCTGGAAATGAAAATTTGATTACTAGCGGTAAGTAAGTTTACCTAAGTGTTAATCACATGTATTTGTATTTCTACTGCTGAAGACTATAGCTCTCCAAATTACCCATCTCTCTCACTTGCTACTACATGGGCATGCATCTTCTAAATTATTTTCTACATGTATCTTGGAAGGGATCACTGTATTCTCAGCATGCTTAGAAGATGCCATAAGATATTGCAGGACCAAATACTAATATTTCTAAACATGCTACACCACAGATAGATTACACAAGCTCAGAAGGCAGAAGTCAAACAATTAAGTCTCCACTACTTGGTATGCTCTGATGCTCTAGCAAGCTCTCAGATACTCATACAGTCTGACCACTGATAGCCTGAAAGTGTTACATTTCTAACATCCATAGCTACATGTGTCTAACATAATCCAGATCGCTACAGAATAAGACATAAGAGATTCACCCCAGCAAAAAGGGATGATAGTATGCTGAAGACTGGTGGCTCATGCCTATAATCCTAGCTACTTAGGAAGCTGAGATCTGAGGATTGCTGTTCAAAGCCAGCCTAAGCAAGAAAGTCCATGGGACTCTTATCTCCAATGAACAACCAAAAAGCTGGAAGTAGAGTTGTGGTTCAAGTGGTAGAGCACTAGCCTTGAGCAAAAGAGCTAACTAGACCCACTATAGGAACCAAAAAAGTAAAATAATATAAAATAAAAATAGGAAAGAAGGAAGGGAAAGAAAAGCATGAAAAACAAAGAAGGAATGAATGGAAGACAGAAGGATGAAAGGACTAGTTTTATCTCTTTATAAACAGTGTCACAACATATTCCAGAAAATACTTAAGAGTAAATTTGAGCCAAATATTAGTTGTTTCTGAACACATAAATACTGTGAGATAGTATGCAATACATTCATGCCAAGTAATCAAAGCTTATTGGAACTGGCTTGATACTAGTAATAGAGAATCCAAAGCTTTTATTTGACAGGTAAGTGAGGATCTGAAATTAATAGTGTTACTAATGTGGAAATTAATCATAATATCATTATTAGCAACTGTGAAAGCTAAACTTCCAAAACATAGATTCCACAGGATAAATTTGAAATGTGAAAAAGAAAACAATATTAAAGTGTCAGAAAGCTATTTCCAGTTGGGAATAAGACAAACATAAAAGATGAAATAAAAATTAAGAATAGATCAGATAATTAAGATATTTTTTCATTTAACTATCTCTAAGTATTTGAAAATGGAATGTTCATCTGGTAGTAGTTTAAACTTTTGCTATACAAGTGAATGTGACTACTCTTTGTTTTTTGTTTTGTTTTGTTTTTGTTGGTCGTAGGGCTTGAATGCTAGGCCTGGGCGCTGTCCCTCAGCTTTTCAGCTCAAGTCTAGCACTCTTCCACTTGAGCCACAGCACCACTTCTGGCTTTTTCTGGTTATGTGGTGCTGAGGAATCAAACCTAGGACCTCATGCACACAAGGCAAGCACTCTAGCACTGAGCCATCTTCCCAGATCACTACTCTTGTTTTTATCTTCTACCTTATGCATTACAAGAAAAAATAAAGAAATGAATGCTAGGAGAAGGTCACAATGTTATGAGAAATTAGGCATAAAACAGTACACTAAAATTATTCAGATAATTTTATTCCAACCTAAAATATTGCTTACCTTTCTCCAGTATTCATTTGTCCTTGGGTCCATTCTAGAAGTTCCCAAAGGAAGAACACCTATGGGGCTGCCACCTTTATCCTACATATACAGTGAGGGCATGGATTCAGTATGCAAACACTGTCTACTCTCTTCCTACTGGTTTGAAATGTGCTCATTTTCCCGCAGAAAACAGTAAATCAATAAATCAATAGGGGATGGGAAGGTGGCTCAGTGGTAGATCGCTTGCCTTGCATACATGAGGCCCTGGGTTCGATTCCTCAGCACCATATAAGCAAAAAGATAAAAAAAAGCTGAAAGTGGTGCTGTGGCTCACATGGTAGAGCACTAGCCTTGAGCTGAACAGCTGAGGGACAGCGCCCAGGCCCAGAGTTCAGGCCCCATGACTGGACCCCCCCCCAAAAAATCAATAATCTTTGAAAAAAAAGTTTTTTTTTTTTTTTTTTTTTTTAGTCCAGTCGTGGGGCCTGAACTCTGGGCCTGGGCGCTGTCCCTCAGCTCTTCAGCTCAAGGCTAGCGCTCTACCACTTGAGCCACAGCGCCACTTCTGGCTTTTTTCTTTTTGCTTATGTGGTGCTGAGGAATCGAACCCAAGGCCTCAGGCATGCAAGGCAAGTGCTATACCACTGAGCCAACTTCCCAGCCCGAAAAAAAAGTTTTAATGAATGATGACATCATCATTCATACATCATTCCATCAAGAACACTGAATGAGTTAGATGTGTATCTAACATTATTCTGGATTGTAAGACCCCCAAGTTTGCAATGTTCAATTTCTAGTGATGGAAACAGACATTAACTAAGCGGGAAAAAAGAATCCTAATCAACTCAAAGAAAGAAACAGGTTGGAAAAGGTAATGCTTACATGTGTTACAAAGACCCCTGCATTCTGTAGTATGGCTAGTCAGAAAGAAACCCACGGGGTTCGGTCTGTGTGGGAAGCATACAAAGGAAGCAACAGCAGTAGATAACTCAGTAATTCGTGTTGTGAACTGGAGAAGAGGCAACATCAGAAACGTGAAAATAGCCTCAAGAACCCCTAAAGTGAGGCCAAGTGCTGGTGGCTCACTCCTGTAATCTTAACTACTCAAGATACTAAGATCTGAAGATAATGGTCCAAGCTATGCTCAGCAAGTAAATCACCTGACTTCTCTCCTCTTGACCATTATAAAGCCAAAAGTGGAGCAATGACTCAAAAAGCAGAGCACCAGACTTGAGAAAGCTAGGAGACAGCGCTCAGGCCTTGAGTTCAAACCCCAGTATAGGCAAAGAGGAAAAAAAACAAAAAAGAAAGGAAGTGAGGATGGGGAATGCAGCTTCAGTGGTAGAGCACTTCCCTGGACGCTGTGTTCAAACTCTATTACCGCCAATCAGACACAAAGAGGAACTAAACATGACATAAAAATAGATATACAGGGCTGGGAAGGTAGCTCAGAGGTAGAGTGATTGCCTTGCATGCATAAGGCCCTGGGTTCGATTCCTCAGCACCACATAAACAGAAAAAAAAAAAAGCTGGAAGTGGTGCTGTGGCTTAAGTGGTAGAGCGCTAGCCTTGAGCTGAAGAGCTGAGGGACAGCGCCCAGGCCCAGAGTTTAGACCCCACGACCAGCAGCAACAACAACAACAAAATGAATATATAGAAATGAAATCTTTCTTATCCATTGAGAGAATTTCTAGAAGAGCCTGGGAAGAGTGAGAAGATTATAGTTACTATAGAGATAAGAAGTCCAAAGATTAGAAAGGCATAAAAAGGACAAAAGTCAGATATGTAACCCAGATCAGTCGGTTAGAAGCCCGTGTTTTCTTCCTGGAGACATGTTTCATGGGAAGCAGAACATGACCTTCAAGATTGCCACCCTCGTATTTGCGAATACCCTCTTGCTAGTGTCAGTCCTCCGTTTTCTCTTCCCATCTTCTGCTCACAGAACTAACGCCTATTATACTTGCTGCTTCGATTGGTGACATAAATCCTGTGACAGCTGTACTCCCATACAACGGCTTTTCTAAAATATCAAGTTTCCTCCATTGGCTTTGTAGACAATTATCAGGAATATGTATATATACATAAGTATATATACATATATATCTATACATACATATGTATATATCTATACATAATATATGTATAGATATATAGAGAGATAGATATATAGATATTTCCTCACTGTACTTTTTACAGTTGCTTGTTTTCTTGCTCCTGGGTTAGTTAGACAAGATTCCTTTTCTGCAGCAATCTGTCCATGGATTTGCTTTTTATACACTAGTGAAAATAAATTTCTCCTTGGCTCCCCAGTCTCATCCCTGAAGCTTTCTACCCCCTTCTGCTAATAACTGTCTCAACAATCTGTTCCAGTTCTTTGAGATATTTTATAGTCGCAGACAAAATGAAGACAGCAAGTTATGTCATGCGGGCTTTTCTCATCTCTGTCTCCTCCTTCTTTTATTACCCCTTCTTTCTTTCCAGAAATATACTGATCACATTTCCTTACCAGTAATAGCATAGGTAATGCTTTCCTAGCTCTCTTAAATTTATGCCCTAGTCAGATTTCTTCAGAGAGTGGACTGATTATTTTTTAGGATATCAAGTATCTTTCCTACTCTGTAGACAGATATGGTGGCTGATCTTAGGCCACAAAATACAGCCAAATGACCATTGGAAAGTTCATCTCCCTGGGCCAAGCTGACCTTATGCATGTCAGGGGCAGACAGGGAAATACAGAATAGAATAAGCTAAGGCCTTATCCCTCTCAGTCTATTTACTTCCTGAGTCAGCATATCTCTCTGACCTAACCACATGTTTCATATTTTTTAATAAAAAGTATACACATTAATAGACCATTTTCACTTTGCATAATCATTTTATGAGCTCCTAATTGGCCTGTAATCTCCTGCCTCTTCCAGTCATCATGTAGCCATTTCCCTAGGCAGGCAAACAGCGCCTGGCCTTGCAAGGTCGCAGTAGTAGCTCTTTCTTTAGGAAGATCTTTCTAGATCGGTGCTTCTCAAACTTTAATGTGTGCTGGAATCACCGGGGGATCTTGTTAAAAGGCAGGTTCAGACTCAGTAAAGTCTAGGCTCGGGGTTGAGAGTCTCCATTTCTAACAAGTTCTCAGGGGATGTTGATGCACCCTCAGAGTGGCACAGTATACTATACCCAGACCGTGCACTAACTCAAAAAGTAATGAAAATGTATTTCACTGCAGCACTGTATGAGGATTGACTCAGTTTCATCCCACACCTGCTAGCTGTGTGATCATGAGTGACATCATCCCTCTTCTTCAATTTTTCTCTTCTATAATTGCAAAATAGTATTGCCAGCTGGCACAGGTGTCTCTCCACTATAATCTTAGCAACTCGGGAGTCTGAGAGCTGAAGACTGTGGTTGGAGGTCAGACTGGGCAGGGAAGTGTGTGAGACTCTTATCTCCCACTAATCTCTCTCTCTCTCTCTCTCTCTCTCTCTCTCACACACACACACACATACACACACACACACACACACACACATACACACACACACACAGAAATGGAGCTGTGGCTCATGTGGTAGAGCACTAGTCTTGATCAACAAAGTTAAAGTACAGTGCCCAGGCCCTGAGTTCAAGCCCCAGTATACCAGTAAATGTAACAATAACATTACCTACTTGATAGAGTTCTGTGAGCATTAAATAAACAAATAAAGCAAAGATGTGTCATACTGCCTGGCATACAAGTGCTTGGTAAGTACTGGCTCTTATCACCCCCACAATCACTGTCTTCCCCCAAAGACTCGAAGTCCATTAAGGTCAGATTTTGTGTCTCAGGTCATCCCAGTTTCAGAACGCCTTTCTCGTGGCGATGCAGTGTCCTTGTTCTTTTTGTTGACTGGTTTTAGCATCTCGCATAATCAAAGCCACACTTTTCTGTAGTCTCTGTTAATAGTCAATTGTGTATTCATGAGATTCCCCTGGCCTACTTATCCATTTCAGACAGCGCGGAGTATTGCTGGTGAGTTTGCATTATTGTCTGTCAATTCTACATGGTTAACTTCTTTATAAAGCACACTTAATAGCACAGGCCTACAACAGCATATGTTAAATACACTGATTTAACCTAAATTAGGAATAGAGAGAGCAACCAGAGAAACTAAGAAACCTGAAAAAACTAAGTACTTGTTAAGTAATGACTATTTGTGAAGCCAAGAGTAGAGACCACAGAGGAGCATGGGCTGGCCGGGGCAGGTGTCCTCGGCGGGCCGAGGGGCAGGCCATTCATTGAAGCAGTCTGTTCTTTGGGACCTCCTTTCCTTCTTGACAGCCACCACCAGTGCAGCAAATTTCAAAGGACATCATGTTACCTCACCCTTGTGGACCAATTTGGACCCAAGGAGCCATCCATCCACTGATCTGCCGGTAGGCCTCGTTTCCGTTATCTATTCAGATGCAACAACCCAAGCCAAGGTTCTGTGGCTTTAGCCAATTTACGGTTATCTCTTAGAGTGCTACAGCTGATCGGGCTCAGCCGAGCAGCTAAGAAAACTCAGTGAAGAATCTGTTACAATCAGGTGGCAGTAGAGTCGGAATCATCTACCCTCCGGGCTTCTCTGGCCAATGGGATGGTTTAATTAGATCACGTATGTCTGGCACTCTGAATGACTGCAGGAGAGATACTCTTTCCCTATGCAGCCTCACAATGAGGGGGGAGGAGAGTTCTTTATGAGGTGTGATCTCAGGTACTCTGGCTTCTTAGGTGGGACTGGTTCTCCAAGGGAAAAAGATATAGGAAACGTCTGGTGGGCTTCTTACTATGCTTCAAAAGTCAGGCAAGAGACACTTGTCCCTCATTCACTCATCCAACCTGGATCTGAGTAGAGACAACAGCAGGTCTGAGTCTCAGACGGGAGCAGCTACTACCTAGCACAAGTCCAAAGTCTTCTCACCCAAGCCCCTAGAGGGAATCTGGGCCCAGACATTCCCATAGCTTTTCAACGCCACCTCCTGTCAAGATCACATGAGAAAAGGGGCAAACCAACACCCATTTTGCAAAAGCCACCCATCGACCATTGTTCTGCTCTCAAAAACTGGAGGGAGAAATAAGAAATTCCTGCTGTCATTTGAAACTTCATAATCAAAACAAGGCAATCTAAGATCAGAGGAGTTATCAAAACAGTAAGATTTTAAAAGACCTGGGCTTGTTCACACACACACACACACACACACACACACACACACACACACACACACACTCCCAAGCTGAGGCAGGATGATCAGAGTTTAAGGTTAGCTTCAGGGCCTAACCCCGGCTCCTTACCCAAGTGGGGGAAAAGTTAAAAGAAGCCAACACTTGAACTGCTGCTTCGCAGAGGATGTTTAGCAACATAAGTCTATTTCATACTAAAGGTTTTCCCTGGTGGAACTCTGACAAATATTGCAAAGAAATACATTGTAGAGCCTGACTCCTTTGGCTTATACCTGGAACATTCCCTACACTGAAGGCTGTGATCTGAGGATTCTCAGTTTGAAGCCCAGGCAGGAAAGTCAGTATGACTCTTATTTCCTGTAAACCACCAAAAAGCTGGAAGTAGAAGTGTGACTCAAGCGGTAGATGGTCAGCCTTGAGCAGCAAAAGCTGAAGGAGCTGCCCACATCTGAGTTCAAGCCCCAGTACCAATGTCACTCCCTCCCCTTTCTTTATGAGCTAGGTTGGATTGTACTGCTGTCATTTATGGATGTGAAGTCCTTTCTAATACACAGTTGCTTTAAGCCAACCAAATCAAGACATTTCACCTACATTACAGTATAATCGACCAAGATCAGGCAGAGTCCTTCACGGGGAGTAGTTCGCCAAAAATGTAAGGTTAGCAGAGTCATGAGTTTTGTGCCACCACAGAAGTCTTTTGGCATGAGCACGTGAGGACTTCTTCCCCATACTTCCACCCGCCAGGGTCCCAACCATGTCTCTTAATAAGTATACTTACAGAGGACTCACACCCAGAGACCACCAGCAACGAGAAGGCCTTACCACGCTGCGCTACCTAACTTGGAAAGGCCCCTTGGATGAGCTATGAGGCCGTAGCTGCACAACCAGGGCAGAGAGCAAGGAAGAAATGACGCAACTCTTTCCCCCCCTGTTTTCTGATCTGTTGCCAGTGCCTCCCATTAGCCAAACCAAATTGGGAGCCAGCTGGCAAAGTAGGCCACCCGGGCAAACATAAAGCAGTCAGCTCCCCCCTCGGGAGAGAGAACATTGCAAAGAAAGAAGCAGGATTAGCAGGCAAATCAGAATAATTAAGATCCCTACCTACCCCCTATTTTAGTAAAAATAAATAAATAGATTCTGTAAGAGCATTAAAAAGAAGGAAAACCACAATTCCTGGTGTTGCATTCTCTGAAACCACCATGCTCACAATCCAGAATTGTCTGCTGGTCTTTGTTTGGGTGAATGCCTGGTCTTTTCCTAGCTGGTGTTAAAACTTCCCTCTTTTACTCTTATCACATAACCCTTTTTTGCTTTGTATTTTCTCACTTGTTCCCTAGATAGCCTTCTATACTGTGCATCCAGCAGGAAATAGAAAAAGGCAGAGGAAAACTCTGAGGCTGGGCTAGGGAATGACAAAGAAAGTGTTTGATGTTTCTCACACACTTTGAAGAACAAATGCACCCAAGTGCATGGTCTTTAACAAGACAGATGCACACACCAGGATGTTTTGCTTTGTTTTTGTGCATTCTCAACATAAATCTTCAGGCGGACATTTCTCTTTAATACGGACAGTGTGCAGGAAATTGTTTTGGGGGCTATAAAAATGCATTAACAGCTCCAAAGGAGCAATTACACCATGTATTGTAAATGTACATTAAGACTAATACACCACACTCAGCCAAACCCCCATGAATACAGAGCTGTGGTAATCTCAAGTCCAAAGGTGACTCAGACTTGTTCAAGATGTAAAGCCCCAGGGGGAGAGGGCTTTCCTCCGAGGTAGGTGTCAGTTACAATGATACAGGTAGAAAGCAAGAAGCGGATCCCATTTTGTTGCTTTTGAAAGAAGCGTGGGCGCTGAAGATGAGGTTGCATGCACAAAGCAGTGTTGATGCAGAAAATTCCCATGGTGAATTTCGGCGAACCCTCTGATTCAGGTTGCACCTTCGCATTCACAAATCACTGTGTCTCACGCAGACAGCAAGTCAATTACCGAGGCTCTATGCCTGGTTTAGAGTAGACTTTATTTATTGCCCTTGTTATGCCCGGGCTATGGAGGGCCCTAACCATAATGTGTGAAATCAGATTCTCCTACTGTTGCATTACAAATCTCATTGATGCACTGATTTTCCTTTATTCGGGTGCATTCTGGATTAATGGGAAGGGAAATATGGATTTTTTTATCCATATAAACAATGAAGACTTGTTAGAGACTTGTTCCTGATGTTTATGGATTTCTCTTTAGTGCATACTGCCGATGGAAAATTGTTTTTTAAGCAATAAACAATAATTGTATTTGGGGGACCCAGAGGTACTAGTGCCATATTACATTCTACCTGCTGATAAATTTCTCTGGCCTGTTTTTTTTTTTCTTATGTAGACATAAAAACACAAAGGCAAACAATAAATTCCTCCCTCTATGGTCACCTTTTCTCCATCCACTTTATTTTCTACTTTTCTTCTTCCATTACTCATTTCATATTACCTTTTTAAACTGCTAAATATAAATATTTCCTCACGAATGTATGTAATTAGGTTGTCTGCTCCCCTTCAAGGGCTTGTTAGAAAGAGCAAGGGCTTTAATCGAAAGCAAACTAACAGAGATAGAAGTTAATTAGAAATTAGCCGTATATCCAGGGTAAATTATTTATGCTAAGCCATGTGTTACTGTAAAAATAATGCACGCATACACTGACTATTGTAAACATAAAATAATTAACAATAAAAGGGAAGATATTATCCCTTAATAGAATCCTTCTGCCAAGACCAATTTAATTTGCTCACTCGTAATACTGAATGATAACCCAGGGTCTCTGCTTCCTATATAAAATGCAAAGCCTTTTTTTTTTTAAAGAACAGTATTTCTTGAGTTTTCCTTTTTCCTCCTCTTACCTCCCTTCCTCTCCTCCTTTTTCTGCCTGAACCCTGATTTACATTATATTTGAATGTGTCTTTTTCCTCATTTTTATTCCCCCTATTTTGTCTCTTACTAGCCTTCCCTATTTCCTCCATTGTTTTTCTCCTATCTAGAACCTGACTAGACACCTAGCATCTCACTAATTACACATCTTCCCTTTTTCCCTTTCTTGGCACCCCTTTCTTTACTCTTCTTTAAAGCATCTAGTCTTCTCACAGAATGGTTATTGTTTGAGCGGCTCAAGGAAAGGACACCGAATGACCTGCCCGTGCTGACAGGAAATGCCATCTATTTTCAGTTTCTCTTCCTTTCCTTCCTGGTTGGTTCCATCAGTAAGAATGTGAACGTCAAAATGGAGCAACCCTAGGTGTTCTCAAGACACTTGAGTCTTTAGACTTAACCCAGATACTGAATTATGTTTGCTTCCTGCCGTGAACACAATAATGCAGTGCAATTTCACAGTGTCCCTTTGGGGAATAAGGCATTTGTATTCATATACTTCTATATGCATAATCAGTATTAAATACAATCTAATGAAGTGTCTTTGTGTCTAAAACGCAGTTACCTGAGGACTCTCCTTACAAAACATTCATTGAATTTTTTCCCCATTCATGTCTGCCAGCAACAAATTGTATGCAGCTTTTACATGGCTAGTGTAGGTGTTGTTAATGTACTTTTCACATCCATTTAAATGCAAATCTTCATGCAAATAATCTCTTGGAGGAGAGAAAAAAAAAGTGAATGTGTTTAGCTGAAGACAAAGCTAGAGGGATAATAGAAAGGCAGAATAGGGTGTCAGTGGAGAGCTACACAATAAAAAACCACCCCAGCACGCAAATGAAAACACATTAATGACAGCACAGAGAACTTATCAATACGTTCTTGCAGTATTGTTGTATGTAAACATGATTCCCAGCAGGTGAAACAAAAATGAATGAATTTGGAAGAAATGTTCACATGTCTCCAGGAGAAGTAAAAGGTCGAAGTGGTGTACAGGAAGAAGCAGTTGATCAATGACCAGAATACCAACATTACGTAAATATTTATACTTCCTTCAGAAATCCAAAATTCTGAACCAAATAAACTCATTGTCCAAGTGACACAATTGTTAAATAATGCTGGGGGAGGGTGGATAAGGTTTCACCAGAAAAGTAGGAAATGAGCTAGGACTGAATAAACGTCATTATACTAGAGAACAGCTGAATTTGGCTCTAGGGAAGGCTGGATTGTGGTCCTGGGGATATTTCCAATTTGTGCTATTTGCAAAGAAAACGTTACAGCAACAAAGGTTAAGTGCTGGCATTAGGAAAAGCAGGATGGCCCGGAGTTTCCCAGTTTCCTCTTTCCTTCCTGCTTGCTTTCTTTCTTTCTTTCTTTCCTTCCCTCTCTCTCTCTCTCTCTTTCTCCTATTTTAAGTATCTCTCCAAGTTTCCCTTGGATGCAATCAAAGCAGCTGACAAGAAACCAAGGAATTTGAAAAATAACACAGCCAAAGGGCTGGTAATGATTATGAACGGGGAAAAAATGACCTGTTGATGTTGCATATTTCCAAGTGGATGAACCTATTTGTGACACATGTTTGTATATGGGGGAAAGAAAAACACTTCAGAGTTCTGGTAGGCTTTATGATTTGCAATTGCTTCATTTGACAGCACCAACTGCGCAAGGGAACTTGGAAGACTTCACTTGGACCTACTTTGTAAGAATTTCAGTAACTCGGGCAGCATTATGTGCTCTTTAACTTGGAGGGATTGCGTATTTCTTGGAGAGTACAACTGGCTGGGATGTTCACTTCTGATTTTCTTGGCCGCGTGTCCTCCAGCCCAATCCCAACCACCACTTGCCAAAAGGAAAAATAAAGAAGTGTGAAAGAAAAACAAAAACTTCACAAAAATTGGCTATAAGTAGCTTATTTTTTCCACAAGGAAAATGTTTTATCCTTTAACCGATTCTACCTTTTTAACAAGTTTCCTTTCTTATTAGTTAACTAATCAATTATCCTGCCAAGTACCTGGAATTGAAATTGTCCTCTGCTTTTCTACCCATCAGTCCAACACACGTTGTGTTTACATGCCCAGGATTGCAAATGCTTAGACAATAATCAGAGTTGAATGAATTCTGTGAAAGACTTGGCTCTGTCATATCAGGTCATAGTGAAAAGAGGAGAAAAGTCACACACACACACACACACACACACACACACACACACACACACTTCAAAGTGCATAACTAGGCTAGCAGAAATAAAATGGAGATAATTTGGACTTTGAACAGACTCCCAGGTTTCCAAGCACTGAACAGTCCACTGGAGTTCATAGTAGGTGGTTAACGGGGATTTATACCCAGATTTGGAAGGTTGGGAAGAGAGAGGGGGGGAGAGATAGAGAGGTGATTCTGAGCAAGACATAGCACCTGTATATAGGGACTTGTAAATGAAACCCGTGTACAATAAATGTATATAAAATACAATCAAAATGTGTATATAAATTTAAATTCTTTATTTGTATTTAAGCTCCTCGATGTGTGTGTATGTGTGCGCATGCACGTGTGTGTGTTCCAATATTATCTGTGCACTCAAGATCTGGCTACTGTGCCTTAGCTTTTCTCCTGCTCAACACTGATACTGTACCACTTGAGCCACACCTCCATGAAGGTAAGAGTCTCATGGATGTTCCTGTCCATGTTGGCTTTGAACCATAATTTTTTCCTTCCTGGGTAGCTAGGATTACAGGCATGAGCCACTGGCCCTCGGCTTAGACATTACTCTAGCTATTTAGATACTAAAAGGTTTAAACTATCAAGGATGAGTGTCATTATATGTCCTCTTTTCCTTGAATCATAGGCCTGGATGAACATACATTTGTCAGGATAAGCTAGATAGTGCTATAACAAATAATCCCTGATACAAACCAAGAAAGGTTTGTTCTTGTTCAGTCATTAAGCAATGGGGATCCTGAGAGTTCCCAGGGTAACTAGTCCCTGCAGTGATGTCATCATAAAGGTTCCGCAAGGATTGGCTTTGTTGAACTTGTGCTGTGTGTGAAGCTGGCAGCCTTATTGCCACAGGGAGAAAGACAGAGGCAATTATAAACACTGTGGTTTGTAGTGACACCGCTCATTTCTTCCCATAGTCCTTGACCATAACTAGTCACAGGGTGGCAAGTAAAGACTGTGACCTGCTACCCACGCAGAGGACCTGGAGAACCAGCTCTGAGGCAGCAGGGGAGGCGATAGCAAAGAACATAGTGGTATTAGATGTGATTGTTCTCCTTAGAACAATCGTTCCTTTGTCCTGTCACATTTGAAATTCATTTTGGCCTCTATTTCACTCATGATGAATTGAAAGATCTTTAGGGTGAGATGTACACATTGCATTTTTTCCCCCCAGTTCAGTTGTGGTGCTTGAACTCAGGGCCTGGGTGCTCACCCTGAGATTTTTCGCTCAAGGTAAAAAATGTGCCACAGCACCATTTCCAGGTTTCTAGTGGTTAATTAGAAATGTGAGTCTAATGGACTTTCCTGCCTGGGCTGTCTCCTAACTGTAATCCTCAGATCTCAGCCTCCTGAGTAGCTAGGATGACAGGGGTGAGTCACCAGTGCCCCGTTACACTGCATATTTTTTATACTCAACTGGCTTCCAACATAAGGAATCTGTTGTATTTCTTTATTGGTTTTGGTGTAGTTCCTGGGGCTTGAATTCTGAGCCTATGTGCTACCCCTGAAATTTTTGCTCAAGGCTAGTGCTCTACCACAGCTCCACTTCCGGCTTTTCAGTGGTTAATTGGAGACAAGAGTCTAATGGACTTTCTTGCTCTGGCTGGCTTTGAATTGCAATCCTCAGATTTCAGCCTCCTGAGTAGGTAGAATTATAGGCACAAGGCACTGGCGCCAGGCTGCAAGCACTCTGTATGTATTGATTTTTATTAAATTACACTATTGTTCCTGAGGTAATCATTAAAGTTTTCTTGTCCTTTCTTTCTTCAGATACCAGGCCATGCATAACCCTTGGAATATCATTACATAGAAATTATGGATAAATGCAGAATGCAGTAACCCAGCTGAGTGCTTTGAGAAATGTTGTCAAACAATATTAATTTCTTTTTTTAATTTTATTTTATTGTAAAGATGCTGTACAGAAGGGTTATAGTTACACGAGCAAGGTAATGAGCACAATATTAATTTCTAATTAAGACATTTCACATCTCTTCCTTTTTTTCTGCCAGGAAATTTACAAAGGAAGTTAGAAATGAGATGTGATATGATCTTCTAAAAATAACACTGAACTAGAACCTAGAAAATTGATTCTTATTCTGACTTTGCCTTAATTTGCTTTGGGATCTGCATATTCACATCAACTTCACCTCCATTTCTTCATAGTGTAATAGAATACTGTAGTAGAACTGGAGCTCAGAAGTTCTTTCTGTAATACTTTCAATTGGGCAACTTAAAGAACTATTTTCTAGAAATTTTCAGTATCTATTAGAGCGATTAGAGTAATGAAAGAAAAGGGGAATGCATCTTTATCCGTTTTCCTTATTTCACATTTTCTTTTCTGCCATGAGCTACCATAGCATTGGCGATCAGCCTCTGCTTCTCTCCCATTACTGTTTGGTTGAAATTTCACACCAGGCGTATTGTTACTACTCTAACTTGAAGAGTAGGTCTAACTAAGTAAACTCTATCTAAACAGTCATGAGCTCCTGAAAATGCAGCTTTGATGGATCCCTGCATACTTTTCTTTCTTTCCTTTTTTGATCTGTCATGGTGTGTGTGTGTGTGTGTGTGTGTGTGTGTGTGTGTGTGTGTGTGCGCGCGCGCGCGCCCAAACTGAGGCTTGAATTTGGGGCCTGGCAATGTCTCTGAGCTCTTTTTGCGCAAGCCTAGCACTCTACCACTTGAACTCCAGCTCTACTTCCAGCTTTTCTGAGTGGTTAATTGGAAATAAGAGTCTCATGAACTTTCTTGCCTGGGCTGGCTTCGAACCATGATCTCAGCCTCTTGAGCAGCTCGGATGACAGGCCTGAGCCACTTCCACAAGCTCCCTGAATACTTTCGTAGAAGGTAAAGACACCAAGAAGGCCCAAAGTGGCTATATCCAGACTGTGGGGTACACTGTAACCTAAAGTTGATCTGGGTCACAATCATCCCCAATTTTTCTGTCCAGAGCTTTGAGTCATGGGCTTGAAACACCAAAGTACAGGGTTGTTTCATGGTAGTAGGTGTGACAGGAACCTTCCAGAACTTAAGGACAGTCAGGGCGATTGTCCCTTCACTTGTAAGCTCCTTCGAGTTCTACTTCTTAAGAGAATAAATGTGTCTTGGAATCATTGGTGTCTTGATCAAGAGGGGGTAGATTAAAACCATGACCTACACTCTGTAGCTTAAAGCCGTTGCTCCAATTATAGAATCTCTGAGGGGCAAGATCACACCTGGGTTAGGAGACCGCTTGACTATGGGGAATGACCTGAGCTGACAGCAGCTGTATAGCTGGACAGAGGGAGGGGGCAGGAGTAGCAGTCAGGGAAGCCATCATTCTCTTTGTATACAATTGACTCACTAGCATTTGAAAACACAAGTGAAATGACCAAAGTATTTCACTCCTTAGAAGGAGGAGTCTTGAAGAGGACCATCCCTGGGGAAGAAGAAACAAGACTGTGTGCGTGTCACCTGAGAAGTGTGTAGAAGAAGGGACCAGGAGCCTGGAACTTCACATGTTCCTGTTGGCAGGCAACAGTTGGGTGAAAGAGTCCTTGACCTTGGCTCTCCATGGACTTTGTGAGTCGCCCCATTCTTTCTAGCACGGCAAGTGTCAAAGATTCGTGTGTCCTTTTCTTAGAGGTAAGATTACAAGCATCCCAGAAAACCAAAGAAGATGACAGCTAGAGAGAAGAATGGTGTGCAGGTCACAATCCTGGATCCAACTGTAAAAATGGGAGAGACAAAGGAAAAGTCTGCGTGTGGCTCTTCTTTTAGGGTGTTCTTTGGGTTTCTCAAACAGGCTGACACTGTCAAATGTGGTTTTCATTATGGGCCACAATCCATCCTAAATAATACAAAGGCAAAGTTAATTGTCATAGGACACAACAGAACTCAAATATCATTGTGTGACTTGAAAAACAAACAGTATTTAAACATGATTTTCAGAAATAACTTCCTTAAATACTTCAAAGACCAGGCATGTGCAGAGGTCTGGTTACAGCTGGGATCTTTGTTGCCTTTTGGATACGCTGCACTTTGCAGTTACCTTTGGAGATCCCAGTTTCAGAATTGCTCTGCCTCTGTCTGACTTGCCAGAAGTTAGAGCTAACCTAGGAACACAACCACCACCCATTGCTCTTCTCTGCCCTGTAAATCTCCTGTGGACATGTGCACTTGGAAGAATGGAGGTCTTAGGCACCTCTACATGCAGAGAACTTTGCAGATGTTTGACAGATGTAGTTTCCAGCCTTCTAGACCAGCTTGCGTGACCATGCTGGAAGGGTAGAAGGAAGAGGTCTCAAGCCAGGCGGTCTGCAGAATCTTCCACTCCGCTTCTGTAGGTCTTAAACCAAAGACAAGGCTGCCAGGGTGTTTGCTTGCCATAAAGTAATGTGTTTGTTCTTGAGAAATTACAGTCGAGTTTTCATCGTAAATACATGAATCAACCTCCCATTGGAACTCTTGCTCTTCAGGGAAATTGGCCAGGGAAATATGTCTCTGAAAGAAAACAAGAAGGCTTACCCAGAAACTGCCCTTCCCAAAACTTCTGAGGAAAAATCTCATGTTTGTGAAAAACAAAACAGAACCAAACAAAAAGCTCTGTAAAAGATTCAAGGCAGAGCTAAAACCTCGATCTCTTGGATAAGACTTTTAACTGAGGATTTTGTAACAAAGCCACCTGATTGGCATTGTTTCTTTTTTAAGTTCCTTAAAATATATGTGGAGGGCTGGGAAGGTGGCTCAGTGGTAGAGTGCTTACGTAGCATGCATGAAGCCCTGGGTTCGATTCCTCAGCACCCCATAAGCAAAAAGAAAAAAGACGGAAGTGGTGCTGTGGCTCAAGTGGTAGAGCGCTCGCCTTGAGCTGAAGAGCTGAGGGACAGCGCCCAGGCCCAGAGTTCAGGCCCCACTACTGACCGAAAAAAAAAAAAAGTTCTTTTTTCCCCTTAATGTATTTAATAATAAAATTTAGAGGCTCTCCACAGCTGTAAGGGAATTTAGAGACCTCATGTGTTTTTACAGGACCTCATGTGTTTTGGGGGGAGAGGGGGATCCTTTCAGTGAAAACTTTAAGTAGTGTAACTCAAGGTAGTCAATGAGCAATGAGTTTGTTTCAGAACCTTCTATGCCACTTTCATGCATGCAAAGGCAACTTAGGAAATGTCTGCCTACACTTGTGACAAGTGGTGAGCTATGTCCGCCATGTCCCAGCTGCAGCCCAGCTCCGAAGCTCCTCCTCTACACAAGGACTTGAGCCTGCTTTATCCTCACTTCTAAAAGAACAGCCCTCCGACAGACTCGGGAGGCTGAGGAGAGCTTTTGTGTTGTCGTTGTCTCTGTCTCTGTCTCAGCCCAACCTCAGTGTTTTATAGCATCAGCTGTACAACTGTTGGAACAAGTTAAAGATTAAGAAGTCAGGTTGGCAGCGCTCTGTGGCACCACATAGTATTTACTGCCAGGCAGCTTGTATCAAATGTGCCAGTGCATAAAGAGCCAGCACATCTATCATAACAAACAACTCCTGGAAGAGACAGGCCAAAGGACAGGGCAGAAATGGGGACATTGCCAGTCCTTTTTTAAAATGGGACACACAGTGACTTGTACCAGCCGCAAAAGGATAGTAGCAATGGTCGGGTAAAAGTAGCCGTGTTCCAAACTAAGTCATCAAGGAGGGAAATGGGAGAACAAAATGATCTCATTTCCTTCAGTACAGACTGGAAGTTTCTGTCAGTAATGGAGTCTCACCATTTAGGAGAGAATGCCTGCATCTGTCTCCGGAGAATGTCAGTGACTCATCGCATTGGAGAGTCAGCTTTGAAGATGTACAACTTTCTTGTCCTCAGAATGTTCCAGAAACAATACCATAAATCTGAGACTATTTGATGTTAACATGCAGTTCCTAAGACAGGAGCGTCTTACCTGTGACCAAATGATCTATTTACCTCAAGATCCCAGGAACTTTCCATATTCCTAGGACCAAAGTTGGGTTGGACCTCAAGCAATGAATGTTAATTTATTTAGAAATTTTAGAATAGAAATATTTAGAATATTTAGAAATAAAATTCATACCATAATAAAAACCCAACAATGAAATTTGGCAGACATCTTTATGACCTCCTTTTTTAAATACATGTTTTTTATTGTAAAAACTAATGTGCAGAGGGGTGACAGTTCCATGGGCAAGGTAATGAGTACATTTCTTATCAAGCATTGTTGTCTCCTCCTTTGTTTTTTTCCTAGCCTCCCTTCCCTCCCACCTCCACAATTACACTCCCCGCCCCTGCCTAAATTGTAATTTTTTTTCAACATAGTGTCTTGCGCATCTCATTGTTACAATGTGTTACAATGGGTCAACCTGTATCCCTATTTAAACATTTTGTTTTTTCCCATCCCCTCCTCAAATTAGAGAAGTGTATATACAAGATGCAGGGCACCAACATCAAATACAGTGAAAACAGGGGTTATACCATGGGAGAAGGAACATACAAAGCAACACAAAAATCACATGGTACATTATAAATACATTAGGAACAATAGAAAGAAAAAAAACCACTTGTGTCCCTATCTTGGGATTCATTTCACTTAACATCATCTTATCTGGTCATATGTACATAGCTTTTGACCTTATCTGCTTGTCCCAGACATATACTAGTTATTGCAAATAAGGAAAACCATGAGACCTATGTTTCTTTGGGCTTACTTCACTTAATATAATTTATATATAAATAAATTTATAAATATAATTTATATATAGAAGTAAATAAATAAATTATATATAATAAATATAATTCACGTAATATAATATAATAATCTTGGCTTACTTCACTTAATATAATTTTTTCCAAGTCTTTCCAGTTCCTAACAAATAAGACAATGTCATTCTTTCTGATGGAGGCACAGAATTCCATTACATATATATGTATATGTATATATATATATATATATATACACACATATATATATATATATAATACCAAATTTTCTTGATCCATTCATCTACTGAGGGGCATCCCAGTTAGTTCCATATCTTAGCAATGGTAAATAATGCTTCAATAATCATAGTTGTGCTGGTAGCTTTAGTATGGTTTTATTTGTGATCATTTGGGTAAATGTCCAAAAGTGGGATTGCTGTATGACCTCCTTTTGTTTGCACTTACTTACATTATACTTTGACATTTTAAAAATGATCAAATAGCCGGGCGCCGGTGGCTCACGCCTGTAACCCTAGCACTCAGGAGGCTGAGATCTGAGAATTGTGGCTCAAAGCCAGCCCAGGCAGTAAAGTCCATGAGACTCTTATCTCCAATAAACTGCTCGAAAACCAGAAGTAGCGCTGTGGCTCAAGTGGTAGAGCGCTGGCCTTGAGCTGAAGAACTGAGGGACAGCGCCCAGGCCCAGAGTACAAGCCCCATGACTGACAAAAATAAAAAAATTTAAAAAAAGATGAAATAATTTCACCGTATGACTAAAATCAAGAGAAATTGCTTGATTGTAGTGAGCTAAATGGAAAATATTACATCTATCCCCAAAGGATTCTATCTTCCAACAAGGTGAGCAAATCTACTTTTGTTTGTTCGTTAATTCCAAAATTAATGAATATCCTCTAAGATCTATATATTAGAGGAGGTCAGTGTTTTATAAATGGTCTTTGAGTAGACAATGGATTCAACTACTTGCCTGAGGAGAATTGGACTCTTCCTTACTGTCTAGCCTATCAGAGTTACAGCAATTCTTTTCTAAACTGGGTTCCAAATATAGCATGTGCTTCATATAGTTTCATTTGGAGAAACATTTTGCTGCTAACATAGGCATGTAAACTACTTTTAAAGATTTTTTTTATCTTCCCACATCCCCATCACCACAGAATGATAAAAACAAGTCACCAGACAATCCCTTTTGGGCCTGCTAAGCAAGCATGTTCACATTAAATGATGCCAATATATTTGACTTAAATTGTCTCATTTTTCGCTTGCATTTATATTCACATTTCCATCTTAGTCTCATATTTAAATGTCAAATAGTAACATGGATTTCATTGGTGGTGAAATATTGTTTATTTGAGGATATATAAGATGCTTTGAGTACAAGAGAGTGGAGCTTCTACCACTGCAGTAAAAAATCTATGTCATACACATTTACCTCCAGTGTATACATTTGCTTTGGTGGAAAGAGACATATTCCATTGCTTGAGTAGAGATTAAGAGATAGATTTAAATGCTAGTTTTTACAATTTGTATTTCATAAGCAAGAACAAACAATTGGAATCCTTTAGATGCTTTTGATATTTAATAGAAAGCAAACGTTCTAACCATACTACATTCTTCCTTCAATATTTCATGACACAAATTTGCTAAAATATATTTGCCTTTAGTTCTGGCATTTGCTTCTTTGTTGACAATCATGTCAGGCTGTTCTTAAAGGCCTGGTCCATGAGCAAAGTGGAGAAAGGTCTTAAAAGCTAGATTAACACAAAACTGAATTGATGGTTTTCTCAAAATAAAGATGGACAAAATGGAAAGAAGGGTAGTGATTTAAACGCTAGCACATGCCTACTAAGTTCAAACTTTAAAACAAAGTTCTTTTTTTACTTCAAAATGTAAGGAAACCAGGAACTGGTGGCTTATATCCATAATTCTGGTTACTTATGAACCTGAGATCTCACAACTCAAAGAAACTTTTATCTCCAATTAATCAGAAAAAAAAAAAAAGTCAGAAGCAAAGGAGTGGTAAAGCACCAGCCTTAGTGAAAAAACTAAGCAAGAGAATGAGACCCTAAATTAAAGCCCTAATCCTGGCATAAACACACACATACACACACACACACACACACACAAATAATGGTAATAATAATAATTTTTAAAAAGCAAAGCACAGAACCACAGTAACAGACCTTCTACCATCGTAGGCAGGAACAGAACCACAATAACAAATCTTCTAACATGGTAGGCAGGAAGTGGCAACTCCGACTCACACATCTCGGCCTCAGAGATCATGGAGGTAATGGCGCAGTGAGCAGACCTAGGACTTCCAGGGCTCCAAAGCTGGATCCAAGCAAAGTTCTCACCTCTGTTCTCATCTAAGAAATGGCCCCATCACACCCTGGGTTCTGAGTCCACAAGGTTCTGTGCACGAGCCTAATATCCACGCCTCGCTCACACTAGCACGCCTCTTCTCAGTGAGTCCCCTTCATCCGTCCTGTCTCCTGTTCAAGTGCTTTCCTATCTTACAGCCCACCGTCCTTCACTCCCAGAGCTCACGAGATCGGCTGCCAATCGGCCTCCCTCCCTCCACTCCCAGCCCTCCGTGCTACAATCATGTGGTATTTCTGAGTCACAAATCTAATCAGGCCTCTGCTTATAATAATCTTTCTCTGGCTTCCCTTTTGCTTTGAAGATGAAGCAAAATAGCCCCAAACACAGAAAACAAAGTTACCTGGAGCTTGCCTATCTTTGTTTACTACTAGGTATGTGCCAACCCTTAACAACGTGATTATACCTCACAGTGCTAGATTTGAGCAGAAAAGCTAAGTGTGAGCATGAAGCGGGAGACACACACACACACACACACACCAATGACAATGACACCTTAATCTTAGTTCCTGTTTTACTGGTGAGAAAGAACATACCACAGGCACTATGCATCAAGTGTTTGATAGAGTTAAGAGTGATCGTACCCAACCCAGATATTCAAATGTCTGACGGGACAGTGGAGTCAGAGCAGAGGGGGTATTAACAGTAGATAGTAATTTCTAGAGGGAGTAGCATAAAGCACCAATGTTTGTGTGATAGCTTCACAATGTGTACACACATGTTTGCAGACAGTTGATTTTAGCCACAGAGAAAAAGGAGTGACGGTGTAGGGACACCTGAGATACCTTTTTCCTCTCAGGCAAACAGAGAGGAAAATGAATAACTCTAGCCTTGAAAGGGATCATTTTATAACTTTCTGTCAAGAGAAATATTGCCGAATGGTAAGAGTGAGAATCTTCCCTTTCAAAGAGGTTTCTAGACATTTTAAAGGGCTCCCCCATCTTACAAAAAGCTATTTCAGTTGAGCTTCCCTACCAACTTTCTATTTTGGCTGGGTCTCCTGGTTTTGGTTGATTGCTTGGATAAACTTGTAACCCCTTTCCAATTAGCCAGTCCTGCGAGATTGTGAACCCACAATCGGAACACGCGGCAGCAATGCGTTAGGCATAAAATCTTATTTACTTGGTTTCCTGTCAGGATCACACCTATCTACAAAAGTAAAGTTTTGCCTTGCTGAGTGTCTTTTCAGGTTGGTGTCCTTATTCCTATGTGACACTCCCGTGTCCTGAAACATTTCCAACAGAATGTAGCGGGAAGAAGGAAACACGGTCGCATTGGATTGGCCTCTGGCACCCCAGTGCTCCTCCTGTCTGGAAAGCAGACCGGCCTCCCTCACACCACAGCCCCGCAGCTTGGTTTGAGGTTATCCTCCTCAAAACATAATTCTGAGCCTGCTGACGTTCAGGCCTGGCTTCTACTAAAGAAAATTCACTCCAGGATCCAGCAGCTAGCAGAAAGTAATATACTACTGATGGCGTTAATCGACACTCTTTTCAGTTGTAAAAGCAATAAATGACCCCTGGGCTGGCTTGAGGCCATCGGAGCCCACTGGCTCATCCCTCCACTCCACTCCCTCTGCACAAGTTTCAGTTTCCTGGATCATAGCTCCAGCGTTGCAGATTTCTAGGTAAACAACTGTCTACAGCTTCGATCTTCTCTGGCAGATTCATGCAAGCTGTGCAGTGATCCACACCCCCTCATCCCCCCATCTCCCCACCAAACGGTACCAGAGAGAAGCAAGGGTGAAGAATGCATTACCTTTCTCAATAAATAGCCTCACCTGGACTAACTGTAAGCACCTTTATGTTAGGGACTCCCGAATGTGAGATGAGCATGATTGACGCATCCTGCTGGTCACTACCTGTACGACTCACAGGTATGCATGTTGATACAGAAGACTCAGCAGGTGGCCATCTGAACCCACCAGTGTCCCAGCCATTTCACTGAGTCCCATTGCCATTCTCAAAGCAACAACCGCGCTCTTGTCTCTCACACACCATTTCCCACCTTACACGCCACCATTCCCTAAGAATCGCCACTTACTTTGACTGATTCTTCCTCTGTGCCTTCGGCTCTGTCCCATGATCAGGACTCTTCGCCTCTCACTTCGGGTCCTAATGACTGTCCTGCTTTTCCAGCCCTGTGCCTGCTGCCAAACGAAGAAATGAAGCATCTCTTTCCTGCATGTAGACATCATTTCTTTACTGAATAGTCTTCTCCCCAGGAAAACCTCATCTAATCCTGTCTCTCCAGTCCCATCAATCCCACATGTCCAATGGAGAAGGTGCACACACACACACACACACACACACACACACCTAGTTTGCTCTCTCTCTCTCCCTTTCCCCCAGTATTATATATCCTATGAATGACATTCATCTTTGAATCACAGCAACAAATAAAAATGCAGCACCGCTGCCAATGCCCAAACACCCAGCTAACCTGTGTAGAAATCCTGGTGCTCATAAACTGTTTCCAGCTCTGTGTTCATGCTCCCATTTTAAGTCAGTTATGTACACTCGGTTTGCCCTGGTGTTACTGGTACTAAAATGGCACAGGGGTTACAAATGATGTTGGAATTTATCCTACCCAATTTATCTCCCAAGAAAATGATTCTTTATTGAGACGGTTGGCATACGTACCACATTGGGTATGTATGATTTAAATTGTCAGGTGATTGCAGGGCTCTGGGTGAAAGAAGCCCAGCGTCTCCCCCTGGATGATTCTGGAAGAGCACAGTCTTTGGCTGTGTGGGCTGGGGGGACACTTCCCTTGGCTGCCACTTCTCCAGCAGGAACATGGGGACACTGAGAGCATCTACCTCATAATATTGTTGGGAAGGTCAAATCATTCATATGCGTGATGCAGTTAGGACTGTATCTCGTTGGGTTTTTGAAATTGTGTTTTTCTAGGAGAGGAAACAGGTGTAAAGCTGGGACTCCGATCAGCTGCTGCTGGAGCCATGGAAAGAGGTGGAGAAACCACACGGCTCATCTGCACAAGGGGCTGTTAAGACGGTTCAGCTGCGGTACGCGTCCCAGTCTGGCCTTATTCTCCAATAGTGAGAAAAGCAAAAAGCCCCCAGTGTGGATTTGCACGTGACGTGTCCCGTCTCAGTGCTTCCAATTAATTTAACTTACATTTCATCACATGGCCCAATCAAAACACAGATTTAGACCATCTGTGTGGTTCTGTGTTCAAAGCAGAGAAAGCCTCTCGTTCATACTTCTCCTGGACTAATTTCACCATTGGCATACCAGCACCCCACCTGTGTCTCCACTTACTGCCTCCATGCCCAATCAGTCCACCTAGACCCACTCATTCTTCACATTCTCCTCAAGTTCCTGGAAAAAATGGAGATTAGCAAGCAGCCACTCCAGCACAACTTAGTCGACAGGGTAAATTGCCACAATTACTCCTTTGCCTGCTTTCTTTGCAAGCCTGTTCTCTGGAACCCAAGAGACATTCAAACACTGTTCAGGATTTCACCAAAGCCCGTTCCTGAAACCTATGTTGAGCGGAGTTTGCCCCTACCCACAGTAACCCCACCACAGCACACCCAGGTCTGTCTTTTGCTTAAAAATGACCATGTTAGGGGCTGGGAATGTAGCTTGGTAATAGAGGGCTTGCCTAGCAAGCATGAAGCTCGGGGTTCGATTCCTCAGTACCACATAAACAGAAAAAAAGCGGGAAGTGGCACTGTGGTTCAAGTGGTAGAGACTAGTTTTGAGCAAAAGAAGCTCAGGGACGGTGTCCAGGTCCTGAATTCAAGCCCCAGGACTGGCAAAAAAAAAAAAAAGGCCAAGTTAGTTACATGGTAACATTTAACTGCCAAGATGGGAGTATTTGTTTCTGTGCATGATGCCAAATTTCTATAAATTTTTTTCTAAAAATGACCCTCACACGTTCCCAGAAGCTCTCAAATTTCCTATCCCAACCAAATTGGATATCACTGCCAAGTAGATAAGACAGACTGTTGGCAAATTATTTGGTGCTCAAAAACCATGCCAACTGAGTACTTGTGCCCAAGAAGACAAAATTGTTAACTGGGAGACAGATCCTCTTTAAAATAATAGTGTTGGGGTAGGGAGTGCTGGGAAGAATAACCAAAGGGGTGATATTGATCAAGATGCATTGTTCTCAAAACTGACATATTGAATTGAAACACCTAGAAAGGTGTTTTTATACATATACATATGCATAGGTACATATATAAATGAATATATACATATATATTTATATTATACTGTATATGTTATATAATATATAATTGTTGAGCATTGTAAATAAACGATAATGCCCAGAAAATAACTCTAAAATATTATTTTATTACTTTATTGTTGTGTAGCTATTTCTTAAATGGTACTATGGTTTTTGTACCTTGATTATATTTATTATACACTGAAAATGCACTTCAATGTATCTTTATTTTCATTTTAGACATAGGGGTTACAGTTTTGCAATAACTGAAATAAGGTAAAGTGAATAAAATAATTTAAGAAGACGTTAGTCTTTGAACTTTATATTTTTAAAGGGCTCAGATACTGGGGAAATATTTGTTTTACTTACTTCATATGGCTAACAGGCCTACATTTGCTTGTTAATCAGTTATAATTTGATAAATAGAAGTTTCTTTAGAGCCTCTGAATATGTCTCCACTTGCTACCAATGTCTTTTCCATTCTGGTTCAGTGATAAAAACATATTCAATAAATGAAAGAAATTGGAATTTGTTTCAGTTTCCTCTTGTATTTTTTTAACTTTTTACATAAAACACTTCTAATAGTAAAAATAGGATTTTACTATTAGATTTGACTTGCTTCTTGTAGTCAAAGAAAAGGGGAAAAAACAAAACAATTATGAAACTGTGAGGAACAAAGAATTTCCTTCCCTCCCCCCCCCCAACACCCAATCAGCCTTTTGATCCTGACACAGTCATAACAGGCCTCCGGCAGTAGCCAATAACTTCCGGCTTCAAAGAAGGGGAAGCAGACTTAAAATAAAGGCAGCCCCCAATGATTCCACGAGGAGGTCTGTGGCTGGCAGATTGCTCTCTTGACCCTGATGTGCAATCACTTTCTGCCCTCTGGGATGGCCACAATTACCATTTTACCTACAGAGAAAAATCCACTACCATTTTATGGCTGGTGACTTTGCCTGTTGGGTCTAATGCAGTCTTGATGTTGAACTCTCCACCTCCTACTAGGCTTATATTCAGATAATCAAAGAATGTGAAGCACCAAAAACGTTTTGTTCTTCATAAAAACACCAACATAGAGACTGACAGATTCCAGTTCACCAAACAGCATTTTTATACATAGCTTTACATAGTATATATATATATCTTACACAGTATATGTATGTGTATGTACACTATATATGTGTGTGTGTGCATGTGTGTGTGTGTGTGTTGTGTGTGTTTGATACTACCCTGAAATTTTAAAACAAGAAAAAAATAGTTTTAATTTGGGGAGTTTTCTACTTTAGGAGTTCTATCATCTTTTAATTAATCTCTGGAGCTGGGCTATTAGTGCCCCTAGATTAGCTTGAGAGCCCACAGACCCTTTCACATTTTATACCAGAAAATACTGTACAGAGGGGTTACAATTGCATGGGCAAGATAATGAGTGCATTTCTTATCAAGCATTGTTGCCTCCTCCTTTGTTTCCCCTTCCCATGCCTTCCCATCCTCCCCCCTGGCCCCCTACCCAATCCTCCCTGGCCCCTCCCCCCCCCCCCGCACCAAAGTTGTAAAGTTCATTTTTGACATAATGACTTGTACATCTCATTTATACCAGACTTTTTGCAGTTTTATTTATCCACTCTCTCTCCTTCCCCCACCCTGTTCTCTTCTCTACCTACTGCAACTAGTAGTGAGAGTGGACAAAAATTATAGCCATAATTGCACTATCAGCAAAAGCTAAGCTTCTTTGAGCAGTGTGCCAGTGAGCCGTGCCTGTCATCTCATCTACTGAGGAGACTAAGGACCTGCAGCGTCATGGTTAGGAGCCAGCTTGGGTAGAACAGACCATGAGACTCTATCAACTCAATACCAGTGGCCCACTCCTGTAGTTCTGACTATTCAGGAGGCTGAGATCTGAGGATCATGGTTCAAAACCAGCTTAGGCGGAAAAGTCTGAGACTCTTATCTCCCATTAACCCACAAAAAGCCAGAAATGGAGCTGTGGCTTAAGTAATAAAGTGCTAGCAAAGCAAGGACAGCACCTAGGCCCTGAATTCAAGCCCAGGATCTATACAATAGATATAGATAGACAGACAGACAGATAGATAGATAGATACATACATACATACACACATACACACATACATACACACATACATAGAAACATAGATAGATAGATAGATAGATAGATAGATAGATAGATAGATAGATAGATAGATAGATAGATAGATAGAGCCAGCAAAAAGCAAGTCTGGAAATATCATTCTTATAGTAGAATGCCAACTTGAATTAAGTGCAACGTAATTATTTCAAGCATTGAACGGAGCAAAACCAGAAAAATACAATAAAAGATTTCAAAGGGAAGCAAGTCCAACTAAACGTTCAAAGGTTTATTGGTTCTAGTTCATCAATGCTCAGTGCTTTCCATATAACCCTCCGTCTTGTCTTCATGACACTTTGAGACTCACTTTCTGTCTTTGACCTTTCCTTCCAAACATCTGCTTGTACCATTCTTTTTCATACAATGTTGTTTCTTATTCTCATTTTACAAATTTACTTTTTTTCTTTGCATGTGTGAGTGTGTGTGTGTGTGTGTGTGTGTGTGTGTGTGTGTGGTATTTGCTGATACATGAACTCAAGGTCCAGGGACTGTCTGTCCCCAAGTTTTTGGCTCAAAGCTGGTGTTATACTACTTGAGCCACAGCTCTATTTTCAACTTTCCACTAGTTAATTGGAGATAAGAGACTTCCAGTCTTTCCTGCCTGAGCTGGCTTTAAACTGTAGTCCTCAGATCTCAGCTTCCTGAGTAGCTAGAGTTACAGGCCTGAGTCACTAACACCCAGCTAAGATCTACTATTCATTTCAAACCACAGCTTAATTCTTGTTTTCTTCTTCTAAGCATTCAAGGCCAAAAGAGCAGACCATAAACTGTCCTACTTTGAATTCATGTAACACTCACTGTCCAGGGCAGACATTTATTCATGTAACAGAACTCATTTGAAAACCTACTGTCTCCTTACCATTAGTCTGTGCTCTAGATTTTTTTTTTAATGAATGAAACTTATTCCAACAAGAAAAAGAAGACAACACACTAGATAAGTATCTGTGTGACAATGTAGAATGTGATAAATGTCACAAAAGCTACATATATATACATATATGTATATATATATTTTGGCTACATATATATATGTATATATATTTGGGGGGGAGTCAGTCGTGGGGCCTGAACCCTGGACCTGGGCGCTGTCCCTCAGCTCTTCTGCTCAAAGCTAGCACTCTACCACTTGGGCCACAGCGCCACTTCCGGCTTTTTCTGCTTATGTGGTGCTGAGGAATTGAACCCAGGGCCTCATGCATGCAAGGCAAGCGCTCTACCACTGAGCCACCTTCCCAGCCCCTACATCAACTAATTGTATAATCCAAAAGAAAGAGCTAGAGGACTTCTCTCCAGGGAATAGCTTGAAGGCTATGTGTGTGGTGCGGGCCGGGAGGCAAGGCTGCTTCGTGCATTAGCATCTGTGGCCCTGCAATCTCGTCTGCCTTGCAGTGTTCAACAACATTCTCTAATGCCTCTCCCTTGCTGCTCTCACTACGTTTTGAGCTCAAAATGGACTGAAATCTTGCCCTTTGTCTTAAGCAGTTCTTTCTCTGTCTCCTCCAGAACAGCCTGGCAGTAAATACTTGTTTTTACCCAACAAATTCTTACTCCGCTCATACCCGTTTCCAAACTCTGCAGTATATGTAGAGTCATCACAAAAATAAGTCTCACCATCAAGAGCCCTCGACTGCCTCTGTGCAGGTGTGGTTTAGTGCCTGAGACATGTTTTCCATGTGATGGGCGACGCACCTTGAGAATGAAAGCCTGGCAGCCAACTTTTACAATGAGGCACCTGGTCTGAAAGCATCCTTCTATAGAGAGAGAGTACCAACTGAGAGCTGAACTTCATAGGTGGGCCACACAAGAGACAAAGAGAGAAGACGTATTCCTGAGGAAGGACAAAAAAAGAGACATGCTCGAAGAAAATGCACAAACACTTGAAAGGAATAGAACACAGAAGTTAAGTTGGTGGTAGGAAATGTCTTTATTTGCCACACAAATATTTTATCCTAGTGATTTTAATTGGCACAGACAATTCAAAAATTAACCACTATCTTTAATCCATGTGCCAAAGGTTATATTTAGAACATAGTGTTATGAATTATAGGACAAAATTGTCGAGCATATGTTTATAGCAGATGACTTTCCCCATCTCCTAAAATCTCCTGAAACTGTATCCTCATTAAATAAACAACTTGGCCAATTGCTCTACCCTGTCACTACTTCTCCAGATTTTTCAGGATGAATTAATTTTCATGCACAAGTAATTTTATATCTTAACAGAAAGATGGTCCTTTAACGCTTACTGTGGCTCCTTCTTAAGCATCTTAGCATTGCAACTTGAGCTTTTTTTTTTTTTTGCTAAGAGTTCTAGCTATTGGTCACTTCCATGATCATTTTTCAAGACTCCCAAAAGCCAGCAAGCAAAGCCAAAACAAAAAAATGTTATCAGTCATTCTCTACACAGTTAAACTTCACCATCACTGGTTCCCTCTTCCTTTGAAAATCCAAGACCTTCAGAAATTCCTGCCTCTTGAATTATAAAATTGGATGTTGCTGCAAGAGTGGATGACACATTTTAACTCCCTATTAGTTGAAAAATTCTAAAGGTAGCTACACAGTGGGCATTTCTAAGCTTCCATTGAATATAAATTGGACATAGGCAAGCATTTAATTGGCAAATTAGAGGACTAAAAATAAATGTAGATTTCATGCTCGGCTAATAAGCTTAAAAAAAACAAATTATGTAGAAGCCCAGTGAAAGAGAAGAATGGAAATTAATTTAAAGGGACTCTAAGGTATTCAGAAGATATTGATGATAATATGGAATGGTGGAAAGCAAATACAATATGAGCGGAGGGGTCAGACGCTCACAGCACAGACTTCCATTTATCAGGTTCCCAGTAACTGCACTAAGTTCCCACACAGGATTTTGTCTAGAGCAATAATGGTCACATTTTCATAAATCCTAAGATAATGCAGCATGATTCTGCCCTTCATGCTTGGAACAGCCTGCTTCCTAATTACAGCTCTCTGCTTTTCCTTCCCTAGCACTTGTGCTTGTATTGTAACCATGAGACAGAAGCAGCTGACACATCTCAGGGTCAAGTTTCTGACAAAATCAGTTCTTTCCTATGCTATCACACATCTTCAAAGGCAATCCATACACCATTAAGGGCTAGGAAAGTCCCAACTGCTGTTCTCTAAGCAGCTCCCTTTTTCCTTTGCTTCTCCAAGCCCTGTTACACATTAGATCAACTTGACACAGTTCCTGACAACCATGGGCTCTCTCCCCCTCCTAGGCTGAGCTTCCTCTTCCTTCCACTTTCCTTCTATTATACCTCTTCCAGGTGTGAGCTCACTTCAGCAGTCATGGAGCAGAACTGCTAATCTTCCAGCTATACAAGGAAAGGACTAGAAAGAAAACTGTGTCCCCAAGCCTACTAGAAGACAAAATGAGATCGACATTTCTGTCCTTCAGTGGAATAAAAGCATTAGAAAAGGGAGATAAAGAGGCAGAGGGGAAGAGGTTGGATCAGTCTATGGCCCAGTGGGGTGTCCTTCTGAAATCCCACCCCTCATGTGGGTCAGAGAACACATTTAGACAGTCTTTCTTAGTGGATCAATAGGAAGGAGAAGAGTGGGAATGCTTTTACCCACATGCCAAGTTCAATTGGCAAAGCAGGCTTTCCCTGGGTTGGATGTCACAGCCATTCTGACAGCGAGATGACATCCAGAACTAGAAAATTACCTTTGGGTTGTCTGTAGGGGAGTGACCAGCCACCATACAGAAACAACAAGATGGTCTATTGGCTGATTCAAGCGGGGCTTTCTGCTGAGAACGAATGAATGAAGCATAAAGGAAGGACCAGTTTCATAATCCACCACATTGGATGGAAAGGGGATATCTTGAGGCCTCTCCTTAGAGTCATTTGGCTTCACCACATCTGAATTTAAGTGAGACATTTATTCAGAAGTATCCAAAGCCTACGATTGTAGCTATGCTCCTCAGTATTCCCTTCTGTGCCATCATCAGCATCCCTGTTACCTAATGCTGTTCACTCAAACCATCCTTGACTTCTTATCTCCATGCTAGTACCTCCCATTCAATCTATCACAAATTTCTATGAACCTTGTCTCGTAAATATAATTTAACTCTGTCCCTTTCTTCCCTTGCCCAAGTCTCTGGTCCATTCTATGTAAGTTCAAAGAGATAAACTCCAAAATCAGAAACATACTATTGTTCGTTGCTCCCAGATTAAATCCATCAATGCTTCTCACTGGTTGCAATTAGACAATGTCTTTCTATACCTTCAGGTGCAGTTCATTTAGTCTACATTCACAGTTCAGCTCCTGTCAGTCTTTCTGATTTTCTCTCTTCATCCCTCTCTGCCTCACACCACCCCCTCCTCACATTCCTACACACACAGACGTACATGCAGTGTGACTGAGCCATGCTGAACACACAGCTCTTTCAATGAGCCACGCTCTTCCTTCTTATCTCACTGTTCTCTGTGCCCCAAGGACTATGTTTTCTCCTCATCTGTCAGTTTTTAACTTACAAGCTTCCTCTATGAAGTTTTATGAAGTTTAAAGTTTCTATTAAAATCTAGGCTCTTCTTTTTAATGTAGCTTCTCACCTACCAGTGTGGACACCCAATTCTGACAGATGTGATAAGATTACAAATGGAAGCCAGTGACTGAGTTGGATCTTGCCTCTTTCTATCACAGTTTGTCATGCCCTGAGTGAAGTCATACATTCACATGGACAGTATTGCCTCAGATCCAAGCTATGCCCAAAACTTTTCTCTTAAACCATAGCACCAGTCAGTCCACAGGCCAATAGAGCTAACAAGGTCAGTACTGGGCAACATCATGCACTACACAAAGTTGTGTGTAGGAAAGCTAGCTCATACCTTCCTGCACAGGAGTTCCTGCCCTGAAAACCTGTACTGGGCTGAGAACAGTGTGCTGTAGGAGACAATTGTCACATTAGCCTCAGGACCCATAGTTTGTGAGGCCTATTATTATACAATGACTAGCTATTGGGCAGTTTACCTAAATCCAGGGAAGTGCTTTTTGCCTGCCTCTCTCTGCATGAATTTAAGCTCTGGAAAATGATGCTCTGTGCCTAGCTTGATCAATACATGTTAGACTGTCCTTTGGCACAATGTGTAGTAGCTGTTCAATAAATATTGGCTAACTAAATTAAATGCATTACAGACTGCTAGGGGATACAAAACAAGGGTTCTAGAAAGATTAATAAAAGTATGTTCAGTTTATGCCAGACACTGGCAGCTCATGCCTGTAAACCTACCTACTCAGGGAGCTAAGATCTGAAGATCTTGGCTGGAATAAAGCCATCCCAGGCAAGTGAAATCTTTGAAACTTAATCTGCAATAAACCACCAAAAAGCTAAAGTGCGGGTGTGGCTCAAATGGTAGAAAACCAGTCTTGAGCAAAAAAGCTAAGGGACACTGCCCTGGCCTGAGTTTAAGCTGCACTACGCGCGCATGCACACACACACACACACACACACACATGCACACACACGCGCACACACACACACACACATAAACACACACGCACACACACACACACACACACACACACACACACCATTTATGACCCTGAACTGATTACAATTAGCAAATGTGATTATCTAAGATTTTTAAGTCTTCTAGCCCATAATACCCCACAATTGGCTATATACATTCATGATGAAAGAAGATCATGGACATGTATTTCTTAAAGGAAAACAAGATGCTAATCTGTAGAAAGCTAACGTATCTACAGGGTTATTAGAGAAGGTTGCCACAAAACTTGTGATATGATGGTTGATTTAGCCGTAGGTGATACATCCTATACTTTTCTTTTTATTAATACATATTTTTATTGTAAAAATACTATACAGAGGGGTTACAGTTACATGAGTCTACACTTTTCTTTTTGGTGCTAGTCCTGGGGCTTGAACTCAGGGTTTGAGGTGAGTGTTCTACCCCTTGAACCACAGGTCTACTTCCAGCTTAGCTTTTCTTTTTTCTTTTTGTGATAATTTATTGGAGATAGGAGTCTCACAGACATTGCTGCCCAGGCTGGCTCCAAACCCCTATCTTCCCATCTCAGCCTCTTAAATTGCTGGGATTACAGGCGAGCCAAGAGCACCCGGCAATGTTCTATACTTTTATAGACACATTTGATTTTAAAAGCATATCTGATCCCTGCTTATTTACCTAGTAACTATGGGATATAAAGAATTTTGTTCTACATCTTTGTATCCCGAACATAAATACCGCCTTAAATAATTCTACCTTCCTGAGCAATGGTGGTGTTCTATACACATTTACTGTGCAAATTAAAGTGCGGTGTGGGGGAGAGGGGACCACTGATTGAGCATTGTATTTGGACATAATGCTTATTATTATTCTTTGTGCAAAATATTTAGTTGACTCAAACTGCAAAACAGAATAAATGTCTATTTGCTGGCC
The DNA here is from genome assembly GCF_000151885.1 of Dipodomys ordii. Lineage (NCBI taxonomy): Eukaryota > Metazoa > Chordata > Mammalia > Rodentia > Heteromyidae > Dipodomys > Dipodomys ordii. The sequence goes on along the minus strand of NW_012267243.1, from coordinate 13,390,640 downwards.
ACTCTTTCTAAAAGGAGCAAGCAACACATTTATCACAAGATGATCATAATTGCACATTTAAAAAACTGGAAGATTTCATCACTACATATTTTTGTTATTTTTAAAAACCTCTTTGGTGAACATAGCCCCTGGCATTGAGGTCCTCCTGAGCTCGCTCTATTTGATTACGATTGTTCATCTTCATTAGGAATGTCACCTATAATTGAATGTATTCAAGAGAAAGCTTGGTGGGTGTTTTAGTACAACGTGTAGTTGCTTTTGTGCTTCAAATCAGAGATTCTATCCTGTTGATTGTGCTCATTTCCAAGTTATTTCTTTGATTTGGCTACCTTAAAAAAACTGTTACACTTGGATCCTTTCTCAATGGAAGCTCAATACTCATGGTATTATATATAGAGAGAGAGATAGATATAGATATATCTATATATAGATATAGATATAAACTTTAATTCTCTCCATTTATTCTCCTCCATTTTAGTTTCCTAAATTTCAGGGGGGAAATAGAGGGGATATTTTTTGTTTATTTATTTAGTTATTTATTTAGTACTGGGGCTTGAACTTGGGGGTCTCACTCTCTTGCTTGATTTTTTTTTTCACTAAAAGCTAGAGCTTTAGCACTTGAGCCACAGGTCCACTTCTGGCTTTTTACTAGTCAGTTGGCGGTAAGAGTCTCTAGGCTTTGTCTGCCCAGCCTAGCTTTGAACTGAAATCCTCAGATCTTACCCTCCTGACAAGCTAGGATCACAAGCACAAGACAGCAGTACCCAGCTCCAAACTTCAATTTCAACAAACTTCAAACCCTTCCAAGTAACATGGATGTGCTCTAACTGATGATATTATCAGAAACAAATGGCCACTCACTGAGATTTGGAAATGCTTTGCTTTGTACCCTACGACTGACTACTAGGCTATTTCAGGGTACACAATAGAAACCTGTGCTACAATTGCTACCAAAAGATCATGGGATCTATTGTTCATGCTTATCAACCAGAATTCTTCATTAACCCCGCATAGACTGCACACCAACTTCATGTTTGTCATTTAAGTAGCTAGACCCATGGAATTCACTGCCATAAGGAAAAGAGTTACTGCAATGGACACCAAAGACCAGGGGAGTCTCAGAGTGGACATTCTAGTTAACATTCTAGTTTCCTGCAGTAATAAGCCCAGACTCAAAAAATGCATTAAAAAGAATGCAAAAGAAGAGCTATCACCCTCCCTTGGATGCATTATCCCAAAATGACCTTGGGTTTCTCAAAGAAGAGAGTCATATGGAGAGAAGGAATCAAAGGAATAGGGTTATGGAGACCCGCAAGGAGGAGGGCTTGGAGTGGCCAGGAGCCCAGTCTGACTCTCATCCTTCGACACGCTCCATCTGAGCCAACTTCCCCCTCTTATAGAAAAGTATTTCTGATGTGAAGAGTGTTTAGGTTCATGATTCTGGAGTTTTAAGTTCATGAACTATTAGTTCAGGCTTCTAGGGTGGATATCACATTCTAGCTGAAGCACATGTTGGAGTGAAAATTCTCATCTCCACTCAGGAAAACAAAATACATAAATAAACATACACATATATGTGTATGTGCGTTATGTATAATTGTATACATATGATAGACACATATAATATGCATGTATACTGTGTAACACGTTATATATTATATATTCATCATGTAATATAAGATATAGAATGTATTTTCTAAGAGAGAGAGAAGACTAGCTGGGCTCCACAGTCATCTCCAGCTTCATCTCTTTCTGTCAACAAGTAATTCTGAATGTCTGGAGTTCAAGCCACTTAAGTGACAGGGCAAACACAGTGTTTAGGTTGATCTCAGGCTACCCTTTAGGTCACAGGTCAGCCTCTAGGTCAGCTTCCACTGGAAAGAACAGCAACCACTGGCCACGCCCAGTGGTGTCAAACACAGAGGACAGACCAGGCCTAAGTGGTCACTCTGAGATTTCATTGTGAGCATCAGGGAGCTGGGCGGCATTTCCCAGGCATCTTTCTGATGGTAACAGCCGAGGTAGGAAAGAATATTAGGACTGAAAAGCTATCCCATTTTTAGTTTCTGGAAACCATGTGGGAAGCAATCAAAACCCAATGACACATAATTCATTAACCTATGAGCTAGAACTAGAATCTGGTTCTCTTCCTGTTACTGTAGGATTCAAAATAGACAATATAGGGCTGGGAGGGCAGCTCAGTGGTGGAGCCCTTGCCTTGCATGCTTGAGGCCCTGGGTTCGATTCCTCAGCACCACATAAGCAGAAAAAGCCAGAAGTGGTGCTGTGACTCAAGTGGTAGAGTGCTAGCCTTGAGCTGAAGAGCTGAGGGACAGCGCCCAGGCCCAGAGTTCAAGCCTCCATGACCGGCCAGAATAAAAATACAATATAAATACAAGCTAAGAGGCAAGCTTACAATACTTCTAATACTATTTTTTCTGATGTGTGTGGCATTGACCAGACATCAAGCTCACACCTGGAATACAGCATATGGATCTTAAATACAACAGACCACACATTGAGAAACAGAACTCATATGTCACCCTCCACCCAGCCAGCACTCTCTCTCTCTCTCTCTCTCTCTCTCTCTCTCTCTCTGTCTAGCTCTCTCCATCTCTCTCCATCTCTCTTTATCTCTCTTCCTCCCCTCACTCCCTCAAGACAGGAAGAAGAATACAGAGGTCACAGCTGGTCCATGAACCAAAACGCAATCATGTGTGTGCAGTATGTGCCGAACCCTAGAGTTTGCAAAATACCTCGTATGTCCTCTGCATAGTGTTTTCTTGAGTTACTGCTCCTGTGATGGAGAAATTGGGGCACATTCTTTTTTTTTTTCATTGTTGCAACAGGTCCACCTGTATCTTTATTTTTTTT